>NC_026001.2:1299171-1348775 GCF_000442705.2 Elaeis guineensis | reverse complement strand
AGAAAGAAAGAAGAGATGAAAGCAAAAGGGGAAGGAGGACCACGAAACCCGATGGACCCTCCGGAGGTAGAAGAAGAGCTCTGCCCGTGACGACCGAGAAATCGCCCGGACAGAGTTTCCCCAGCAAATGGCAAATGTGGGTCAGGTCCGGAGGTCCTATATATATAGGGCGACCGACGGCGAGATGCTCCCGTGCCGACCAAAGTCCTCCAGATGCGCGACGCGTGGCGCCGCCGATTGGCTAAAGATTCGGCGCGCTTCGCCCCGGGACGCCCGCACCGCCGCATTAAATGCCGGAGCGGGCGCGGCCAACACCTTGACACGCGGCGCGCGGGGGTTGGCTCCGCAGTCGGCCGCCCGCGCCGGTCCGCGTTCCGATGGGACGCCTCACCCACGATCGGCGCCGAATAATCCGATCGACTGACGCCGTATCGTCCGGCACCCGATCTTCTGACACCGACGTGACGGCTGGCGACGACAAGACGCGGCGTCCGGCACCGGACGCCGGCGCGACTTCTGGCATCGACTAGACGTTCGGATCTCTCGGGGTTCGTGAGGTGTCAGATAACGGATCAGCCGGCGGTACGGTCGGATCTGCACATGCGACAAATCCACTCCCAGTCGTCCCGGTCTTGCTACCCGAATGAAGCACCGGCCAGCTCTCCACCCGACTTAGGAGTGGAGGGGGGCAACTGTTGGGGGATACCCACCGACCGACCGACCGACTATCGGAGGGGCCCGCCTCGGGGCCCCGACCGACCGACCGACCGACTATCGGAGGGCCCGACCGGCTAGCGGCCCGACCGACTAACCGAGCGGCCCACGAACGACTCTGACTGGTCGATCGTAAGTCGGGCGGCAGGCCAACGGACGCCATCAGCGGGCTAACCACGACCATTCCACGGTCTATTCCCGACCGACTGAACCCAGAGGTCCGGTCGCCGACCCACTTGAAGCTCGCCGACCGGCGGAGGAGCCCGACGCCACTCTGTTGGCCACCGACCTTGGGTCGGCCGACTCCACCAACCGCCGTACGGCCGCCAGACGTTGTCAGCTCTGACACGGACACGCGGCACAGTTACCTAGGGGTATTGTCCCGCCGAGAGCCGGGTCAACCCTGGTGATTAGACGGCTACACGGCGACATGATGTTTTCACGGCGGCTCTGACAGCCTACAGTGAGTTGACAGTTCCTCACTTGTCCGCGCCATTAATGACGGCGCCATACCGTGCTCCACTATATATTACCGGGGAAGGCAACAGTGCAAAGGATCGATCCGCTCGTCTCTCCCACATACGCAGGCTCGCTCCTCTCTCCTCCTCTCCCTCTCTCCTTCTCAGAGCTCTCTGTCTGCATTTCACTGTTGCCCCAGTCACCTCCCTGACTTGACCGTCGGAGGGTCCCCGCCGGAGCCGCCTCCGGTCAGTACGGACTTCCTTTTGCAGGTGCACGCTTCCCGGCGATCGGGCGACGAGGCGATTGACCGCAACAACACTTATGCAAATGGACGGTTGGGATCCAAGCGTTAAGGAAAGGCATTGCCATAAGGCAGGATGTGGTGGTGAGATTAAGAAACGTGCGATGGAGATTCGATTAAGAAAGATGCGATCAAGATTTCCTCCGCTTTGGTAGAGGAGTGGGCACCCATCGCCCATGAGATTTCGAGACTTCGGCCCTTTTCCGTTGGTTCTGATGCCCATAAGGAGACAGAAAGGACTTATTGCTAGAATTGACCGGATAGAGTCCCGTTTGAGTTAGGATCTTGCTTGATATACAGATACATAAGTCGAAGGAGAAAGATCCAGCTGAACCATATCTCATGCCATGAAACTGAGCTGAAACCCAAGATCTGATTTTGTTATGTTATGGATGATATGTTTGACTTATGCTTCCTTTTGACATATTGTTGAGACATCTTTGTCAATTGTTGTCTATCAGAATTGCTACTGTATTTTTGTTGGCACCTTTAAATTTAAAAATGATATATATTATTAAATGAGAGATAGTAATATATCATTTTAGATTCTGTCCACAAAACTATATAATTAAAACTTGCTTAATTTTTATTCCTTCCCATACTTTTGTTCCTTCCACTGTATTTCTATAACGGCTAGTTGGATTGTTTTCACATATTTTACGTTTCATATTCCTCCAATTTTCGAACTTCTCAAAGATCTTATTAAACAAATAAGATTTTCTAAACAAGCTTTTTAATTCACGAATACATCTAAGAGGAAGAAGAATTTGTTGGATGGTAAAGTAGAATCACTATTGCCTTTTATATCATAAAGATTCAAAAAAATAATTATTTAACTAAAGGTGCGCCATATTTATCCATATTATAAATAGATGTGAAAGATGTCAAATGATATTTGTTTAATAAAATTAGCCAAATGACCTCCTAAGTGTTAATGCACATGAAAAGATGCATTATCCAATTGCTACCGCATGAGGAGATATCAATTAGAGATGATAATTAAGTTGGATTAGATTAAATATAGATCAAATCGAATATACGATAGATCAAAAGTATACTGGTGCAAATCATACATATTTATTGAGTGGATTAAATATCTAAATTCGGATGTGTCTTTTTTTTTTTTTTTAATTGCGTAGATAATTGAATCTTATTCATAATAGATTAAAATAAATTAAATAAATTAAATGATTAAATATGACCATCTCTATTATCGAACAGGTGGTCCCAACCGAAATGATTTTGATGTGATGCCGTGGTATCCTAAGACACGTGACATCAGTACCGGGGACACTCCGCCAGACTCCCCCACCCGCGACCGGTTCATTGCACTCGCCGGTTCTCTCCGGGCGGTTCGAATCTCCAAACATTGCTTTCATTGATTGGTAGATAAAAAAGCGACGCTTTCAATTAAGAAATCACTAATGAACGTGATCATCATTGATCATCTTCTTTAAGGTCCCCCTCGACCTCGAGTCATTAGCGGCGAAGGTGGATTGGTAAAGAGTTGGAGGCGGGCCCTTGCCATTTCCTTCTCTAATTCTCTCTGTCCCTCCCTCCTCCTCTTCCGCTTCTTTCTGTCGGATTCTTAGCTTTTGATTCCATGAAGGCGAGAGAGCAAAAGCTTTTTGGCTTCTCTTCTTCGGATACTCTTCTCCTCTTCCCGGTGTGATCGCCTCCGATAGCCTGGGACTTGTTTCCTTTCCGGCAAGAGATCGAGGGAGAGATGATGGGAGCCTGCGGAGAGGGAATTGGAGGGATTTGAGGCGGAGATTTTGGTTCTCTTTTTCTTGTTAATTTGTAATTCGAAGATTTCTTTCTTTTTCTTTGGGGGCAACAAGAAAAGAAGAGGGGGGGGAGAGAGAGGAGCCATGATGTCGACGGGGCTTAATCTGGTGATGACGGTGATCGGGTTCGCGGTGAGCACTATGTTCATAGTGTTCGTGTGCACCAGGCTCATCTGCGCCAGAATCCAGCTACGGGCCTCCAGGAGGGCATTCTCCACCGCTTCCAGATCCGATCTCAGCGTCGTGAGCTCTTTCCGCCTCCTGCTTCCCTTTTCCTCTTTTGTCTGGTTGTTTTGTCTGATGAGGGAGTGGTAGTTAGTTTCGTTTCGGTCACTGTTGAGGGTTATGATGGTTGGCTATAATCATCAAGTGCCCCTTTCTTTCCGTCGAGAAAGAAAGGTGAGTCTTTTCCGTACAAATCTACAGTTTGACGGCGGTTTTTTGTACCTGTTTTGTAATTCTAACTTGTAAGCGCGTTACTTAGATTCTGCTGGTGCGAATTAAAAGCTAGAAGTATCCTTCTTTAATGATTTATTTCAATCAGGTACCCTAATTTTTCTTATTGATTCTGATGACTGAGCTCCTATTTCGAAGATGGAATTTTTCTGGTATCTAGGGTTTTAAGTGGAATCACTTCTGGCAAAGAAACATGGAGCGAATTTTTCTTTACTGGCTTTAGATTCAACTGTGATTTAGTAAACTTCCGTGTCCTGCTCCCATTGTTCCCTTTTTATCCCGAGTATAGGGTTAAGTTTGGAGCCGCGACATGCTGAAATTCTGTGTATGGCCGTGAATAAGTTTGCTTTCTTAATACTCTTGTGCTTCTAAATTTTGATCTCTGGTCATTGTGCACTTATTGCTCCTTTTGTTTTTTTCTGCTGAATTTTCTCCTGAAACAGTTGGAACGTGGGATCCATGGATTGGAGCCAGTAGTAGTAGCAAGCTTTCCAACAAAGAAGTTTGGTGATCAGTACTTTTCATCTGGACAGGATATTCAGTAAGTTTCTCAAGTCCTCTAATTCCAGTTATGCTGTTGCTCTTTTATGCCATTCTTTCTCCTTTATGTCATTAGCTAAAGTGAGAACCGACCTGCTGGCTTTGTATGACCAACGGATATTGCTGATCATGCTTTTCCCTTTAACTGTCTTCTTCACATGAATGCCTGTTTATACCTTCTGTAAATGAGTATTAGGTTTATATTTCCCCTTGTCCTTGACCAAATAGTTACCTGGAAATCGATATGCTCAAAACTGTATTTCACAATTCTTGTTCACTCAACACTGGAAGCATTCAGCTTTTGGATCCACTCAGGATTAACTAAGGGTCGCTTTAGTCTGTTGACAATGCATCTGGCCCCACCGGAATGATTGCTCGAAGAGAGTCTGTGCCCCAAGGAACTAAGATCAATCAGGTTCGCATTCTGCAGACAGTCATGAACTTTATTTAATGGGCTGGGATGCTGTTAAAAAAGGAACTCTACCTCACATTTTTTTACCGACGGTTCTGACAGTATGAAAATCACTTGATGCAAGCCATGGTCCTTGTATGCTAAGGTGGAGATTAATTAATTGCTGCCACAACAGGCACCTATTTGTAGAAAGATTGGATCCATAAATTGAATATAAAGTCAAGCTTTTCAAGGTCCCCTTCTCAGAACAGCAGCAGGTTTGCACTTGGTCGAATTTGAAAATTTATGTAATATCCCAAAAACTAAAATTCTATCGGAGCAAGATCACCCCTTTAGGAGAGCTAGTATAGTTGGCCATAAGGTCACACCTTTTCATCATTCTATGATCTATTCTAGAACTTTGGGGTGTCATAGACTTTTGTTTCCACCAGCCCCACAATAGAGGGTTTGTTCTCCTTGATAAGCTCCCATCTTTTCCTCTGTTTCTCATTATTGTTCATCCCTCTAATGTTCAAGATGAGGACATTCATTAGGAGTTTTAGGTTTTATTTTATGGGAAATTCCCTCCTCTGTTGGAGGCACTTTTCATTGCTCTTGTTTGGATATGAAGCTTAGCTTTTTCTTAGAGCCCCATTCACTTTCCTCAACTCTTGCAGATTGAATAGATTTTCCAATTTGCTAGATCCACTCAGGGTTATCCACGGCCAGGACACTAGGAGGATCTCCCTCTGAAAATTTAGGAGTTTGATATGGACTTAACCTTTTCCACTCCCTCTTCAACTGGATCTACTCTTGAAATACTTAGTTCTAACTCAATCATTTCTTGTTTTGTATAGATCCATCTTAAGAGATTGTTTTGTACGTTGTTGTAAGTTAACACTTCTTTCACTGCCAGCAATATTTGTTAATCATATGACACCCAATACGTGCATCCTTTTGTTCTATCCACGTTTAATTCTATTTGAGGCATTCATATGCATGCCCATCTTTTGGTATAGAGAAACAAGGAACTGAACTTATCTTTTCAGAAAAAAAATTGTTATGTTGGATTCTTGCCATAACACATACATCCACAAACATGCACGCATGCCTTCATTCTAATATTCTTTCAAAATTTTAGTTATATATCTGTCCTTTTCTACTATTATGAACCAAATATCTGTTATCTCCAATAAACATAAACCAATAGGTCTGCACTTGGATATCAGGCTATTCACAAGTTATGTATATATGATGTGTGAGAAAATAAAGGCTTGAACTTTCTGCCTGCCCTTCCGATGCACTGTCATAACATGAATTAAATAAGCTTGTTGTGTGATGCAATTTGTTGCTGCGATGTGATTATCCTTCCTAGTATAACTGTTTCTCTCCCCATATGCTTCCTTGTTCATGTAGTTAATGTGTGATATTGCTTAACTTGATGTTTTATTTAAGAAAAAAAAAAGGGATATGCCTTGCTTCGAAGGCGATGAAATAAAATAAACACTTTATGGTTGACAATCTTATAAGCTGGAAAGTTATGGTGGACATATTTTCCTAGGGTCGACCATCATATTTTTAAGGGCATATTTTCGATGAGCTATGGCTAACTTATGAACCTGAATTCTCATGGTCAGCCAGTTTCATGTCCACCACTCATCTTTTGAAGTAGGAGCTTCTGGTTGTCTTATCTGGCTGTTGTGAGATGTTGCTTATCCATGGATTAAGTTGTCAAGTTGAAATCCGAATTCATAATCAGAATTTAATGGGAGATGCAATCCTCATTAAACTTATTTTTGAGGAAAAAATAGAATGGTTGGGGTGACTATAATATGGGAGCAGATTCTGATCTAGCTTTTGAAAGTTAATGGAAAAAATGCCAACATTTCAACAGTTTATACCATAGAAACTTCCATTTCACTTGCACTTCTTATGTTATGTTGACCCAGTCATGCACCAGTCTGCATGTCTCTCGTTGGAGCTCAGGAGCAGGTCAAAGCTGACTTCAGTCAAGGGAGAAAACAATATAAAGCAAGTAGCAAGGTTTTTGCTCGTGCAGCTTCAATAAATCAGTTTCTATGGATGATTAATGTGCAAAAGAAATGCTAGCTCATGTGGAAAGTTGGAACTGGCAGTTAGTTTGTGGAATTTGAGAAGGTTAGTCAATACAGACAAAAACTATTTGGTGGTTGAGTTTTGCAACTATGGTTTAGATTTGAGCATTAATGGTGCAAGGGATACTTTTGTGAATGCTAGCAAGTCATTGCTAGCGTGGACTGATCAAAGCAGTTTCCATTAATGAGCTATACAAGCAAGGGTTGATTTGGTAATAGTTCAAACAGTCTCAGTTTCAGCTGCAAATAATAGATATGGAGGTCAGAAAGTGGCGACCATGATGTCTCCTGTCCTAACAATCCAACGGGGAGCTTGTTTCTGAGGCAACATGATTGCCCTTCAGTTGGTGGATGAAGGGGGACTTCATTGCGGCATATCTGTTCCACTCATAAAAGAACTAGGGGAAGTCATGTGATATGGCCATATTTTGAGGCCATATATGGTCCCTTAACTTGGCCTTATTGAAAAGTTCATATGTGATTTATAAGACTTCAAATAGGATATAGTTCGTCTTTCAAGTAGGATGGATTGTTACCCTACAGGGAGAGGGCTTTTTTGAGATTTATTTCAGTTGATGTGCTTATCTTACTGGAAATTGGAAATTGCAACAGGGTCTTCCATTTAAATTATACAATATGGCTTGAAGTGAGACTTTGAGGATATCTTTTTGGTGGAAGAATAGTTAGTGAAAGGATCGAGTAACTCTAAATATTACAAAGGGCATCATATAAAATTATTTGGAATAAGTTTAGCATCACTAGAGTTGGTAATATGTAGTTGCTTGAAGATATGGACCGGATGATTACATTGAGATGGAAAGAAAGTCACAAAAGGTGAACAGATTCTTTTAGAGGCAAAGAATAGTCCAAGCTACTGGTTAAGGAAGTATGATTTTTTAATCTTTTCCTTTTGATTGATAAAAGAGGAAGATGTTATATAATTTGTTTTGGTTATCTAAATAAAGAAATTTATTAAGTCAATGATTTTGACTTTAGAACTTTGACAGATATGAAAAGATGAGAGAGAGAGGAAGAGAGAGATTCTCTATATGACCAAGGAGGAACCTGAATTGCTTAAGTGGGTTAACATGGAGGTACATGAAACCAAGTTTGAGCAATGCAACATGCGAATTTAGGAGTATTTACATGCGTGATATGTGCATTGATATTAGTGATAAAAGCCTGGTGGCACACTTGCTGTTGTAGCCCATTCTTGATGGCAGTGATAACATCTGAAAATATTATTTTTGTTTTCTCACACTTAAGCTTTCTAAATGGTGTTACCGTGCACTCAGACCTTTCTTTATTATGTCAGCGGTTGTACATGTGAAATTGACCAATTCCTCATTTATATCCACTTCTGTATTGAATTGTCAAATTCTGAACTCTACCTGTCTTCCAGGATATGTCATGGTGGTTGGGTATCAAGTTCACCCATATCTGGGTCTTTGCTCTGTTTTTTGTAACCATGCAGTCCTTTTGTTATTTTTGTCTTTGCTTCCATTTCATATTTATTGGGCATATCATGTTGCTGGCTGCTGTTTGGCCCCTTTTGGTTGCAGTGCTTTTCTTCAAGCTTTTCATTTCTGTTGAGAGATTGAGAAACATATCGCCTTTTTATTCGTCCAAGTGCTGTCACGTTGTATTCTGCTATGGTTACCTTCACCAATGAGAATTTTTTGCATTTACTTGGTCATAGTGTAAACTTATATCGCACCATGTTGTTTGGTACATAGAGTGAAACAAAATTACCAATACAGCATTGGTTTATTGCATCCACTGGCTTTTATAGGTTGATGTTGGTGGTACCAGCATCATTTTTGTAGGTCTCAGCCTTTATTGGCCTATATTGCAGTAATAAACTACAACATGGATCAACATCAGTAGATACCTGATCAAGCTGAATTGTGATGATATATTATATATTCTTCCCTTGAACACATTTAAATTGCTCATATCATATATGTTTCCCTTGAACACATTTAAGCCCCTCTTTCTTGAACCTTCAACAAATATGAGCCCTTGTCTATATTGAGGCATCAACTTCTTCAATTTAGTTGTTAGTCTCCTTGATTATATTACATGTTCCCTTGGACTTTTATATATGCCCTATAATTAACATGTGCCTAGTTTCTTTCTTCTTTCCATCTTTTCTCTGGTCTGTTGAAAGGAGGGGGTTCCAGAGGGAATAGAGGATGAGTGATGTTATTATTTCAATTATTGAAATTAAAACCAAATTTGGAGTGGCATAGAACTTTATGCGTAAATAAAGACTGGTCTTGCATCATCTTATTCAGAAATGATTATCAATGAGGCTAAAACCCAATTGAATACTTGTAATTTTAATTTGACTTGCGCCCTTGCAAAAATGCATATCTTGCCAACCTATGCTTTAGGTGATGGATTATGAGAGGCGCCGGTGCATCTTCATGCTTTAAATGACAGATTTAAAAGAGCTTTATGATTATTGAGGTAACATAAGTGGGTAAAAATATTCCCTATCAGCTGGTAAGATGATCCAAGAACTAGGCGGACTGTTGTGGCACAGCACTGTAGCACGCTGCGTATCTCTGTTCTGATAGACAATTTCATCGAATGATTATTGCCAGGAGGGAGAAGCATTGGTGAGTTTTTACATCTGATGGAATAATGGTTTTGAGAATCTTGGAGCTTGGTGACTTTTTGGCTTGGGCAATTTGGATACATTGGAATGATAATCACCTAGGTCCTTTGGCCATACAAATACGTTGAAGGGGAATGCTGCTGTAATAACCGATCTTTTTCTTCATATACCATATATCAAAAGATAAATTATCTTTAAATAAATTTGTTTTTTTGTGTTCCAAAACGTGATTGAATAAAAGTATATCCCAAAAATTCTTTTTCCCCCCTTCCCAATCAGAAGCGGATCAGGTGGATTTGTTGGTCACGAGTACTGATTATCCTTGTTGCACATGATTTATTCATGATTGCCTTTGCGTTTCTTTGACAACTTTGGGTTAAGAATGTACATGATATGTTAGCTTTCACCTGCGGATTCATATAGCTGATGGTTATTCTCATTTATGCCGGATATGCTGTTCTTGCTATATTTGCACACTATTTGCACTTTTTTGTAATTTGTTGTTTTTCGTTGAAGCTATTTGCATGTTCATCTATCTGTTCATGAATGGAATGAGCATATCTAATCAGCACATCTAACGTATCAAGCGTTCTCTGTAGGTGCACAGTCTGTCTGGCAGATTACCAAGAAAAAGATGTATTGCGCATTCTTCCATACTGTGGACACACGTTCCACATTGCATGCATAGATATATGGTTAAAACAACATTCAACGTGCCCTGTGTGTAGAATTTCATTACGAGATTCACCGGATAGGAAACGTGCAATGCAGCCTGTCTACAGTGCAGCCATTAGGTCCTATCATCCAGAAACTCTTCAGTCAGACCCATGTCACCACCGATATGCAGGCCATGGCTGTTCCGCTAGGACATCGGAGAACCAGAGAATGGACTCCACCCGGACAGATCACTTCGGTTCTGAGCCATCGGGAACCTTTGGTGCAATTTCGACATTGCCGGAGGTCAACTGCTCCATTAAAAATGCTTGCCACCATGAAACAGAGGGAAAGCACATCGAGAGTCCATCATATTCTTAGCATTTCAAGTATAGAAATATAATTCAAGGTATTTGGGATTGCTCTCCCCGGCAATCTAATTTGAAAACGGGGTCTTTTTAGAAACTAACATCGATTACACCAAACTATTTACTTGGAGCTGATTGTTCCTTTTCTTTGGGTCTTGATGTACATATGATGATTTTCAAGTGGTGGAATCAGCTCGGCACAATCTTTTCTTTTGTTCAGCTATAGCAGGAGAATCCAGGATTTGATTTTTCTGGCGATGCCTTGTTTTTGATGTTGCAGCATTTCTTTTGGTACATTATTTGAAAGTCTTCTGTTTCCAGTGATAGGAACTGCTAGATTCTTTTCGTCTTTGAAATATGATTGCAAATCTGTATCTTAATTCCTTCAATATTCCACTGAGACGAGGGCTGAGGTTGCAACTTTAATCATTTTGAACGTGTAACTTTTCTTAGGTCACGACATCTGCTGTTTATCATTTGCTAGTAATCTGTTCTAAGCCTGTGGCATCTTTTGTCATGAAACGCGGGAACGGGTCAGCAAGCCAAACATGCTATTGGCCAGGTTACTCCAATGGTGCAGCCATTTATCCGCCTTCTGACACCGCACGTGGATAGAATTATGTAAAAATCGGTAGATATTTGTCTGAATATGCTTTACGTCTGTGGAGAAAGGATGTGCTTTAGGCCTTCATTTGGTACTTCAGCTATGCGGGCTTTCCTGATGAATCGATGCAACTGCGAAGCAAGCAGTAAGGTGATCTTTGGAAAAACTGGTGTAATTTATATATACCTGTACAGCCATCTGGAATTCTGGATCAAGAGGGGCAACGCGCTCCAAGTGATTCAAGAGCCTAAGGTTCGAGCTACATCCAGTATCCTAGATTGCACTTCCTCCAAAGAAGAAAAGAGAACAAGATGCACATATATCCGGAGAATCATATGGTCACCTTTGGGCTTGATAACGAGCATGTAACTTGGAGCCCTCTTCTTAGACAAACATGTCGATGTGGTGGGAGCACACAAGCGACAACCTTCAGTAGGCAGTAGCCCGAGGAAAAGGAGAGTGATGGTGCCCTGCAAAAGAAGATAAAGAAACCTCCTGACCCACCCAGCTCATCGAAGAAAACTCGGATCAGCTCGCGGTGGTGGGATCCATGCAGTTGTGCGCTGTGGGGTACGCGGAATATTTCGGACGATATTGCCGGAGAAAAAGGTGCGACGCTTCACTGTGGTGCTTCCGACAATGGTCGGATAATGAACTCTTAAATTTTGACTGCCTTTGCTCCGACCTCCGCACGATCTATCGCTCCCACTTCGCCTACCGCTCTAGCGACCAACCCATGGGAGACTTCAAGCGTTTGGTTCTGGTGAAGTTCAAGGATGGCGTCATGGTGGAGAAGCTGATGGAAGGGATGCGAAGTCTTGTTGCTGAAATGGACACTGTCCTGTCATTTGAATGGTGCTTGTAATGCAATTGCTCTTTTCTTCCAAGGCGGTTCCTCAGATGCTGTTTAGTATTGGTGAAACTGTATCATCTAACACGATCTAAAATGGTTTTATATTGGACCCGGAAAGTGATGCACTTAGGAGTTTGTGAAGCATGTCATTCTGTGAGCACTGATTTGTGACTGGTGCTTTTCCTTGGCTTGATCCGTCATAGCATGACTGATGGGCTGACTATTATAAATGATCGGATGGCTTATATCACTTACCATATTAATTTGACTGTCCAAAAAATAATCGTATTTTTGATAGTGAGATAATCTCTACTTAGAGGGTGTTGGAAAAAGCTGTTTGTCTTGCTCAGAAGTATTATCAGTTTCATATGGTGACTCCACTCCTTGATAACTCCGATCCCTTGAGTTTCCTGGCTGCCCTGGAAGCGACCCGCAAGGTTTTCTCTATCTCTTGGGAGGCCCCTCTCCTAAGGATTGTCAAGATGAACTTTAATGGCAACGTTAGGGATGGAAGAGGCGGTACAGAATTCGTCATCCGTGGTCATGATGCTAAGCTTTTGGCGAATGGTGGCTACCACTTGGTTAAGCCTTCTGTCTCATGTGCAGAGCTTTATGCTGCCTGAACCGATGTCACTTTGGCCAACCAGCAGCTTCATACGGAAAAGATTTGCCTCAAGGGTGATTCTACTACGGTTATTGCTTGGATCCAGGGAGGTGGAGGGTAGCTCGAGGTTCATCCACTTATTTGAGATGTCTGGACCTCCCTCCGTCAAGCTAATGTGATCAATATTCGGTATGTTTACTGGAAGACGAACAGGTAGATTGGATGGCGGTCTTTGTTGCAGATCATATCGATGATTGGATTTGGAGATAGAATGAGGACTGCCCGCCGGCTTTGTAGAATTTTGTGTATCTTGATCTTTTGGACTGTTCTCGTACAAAATTAGTGTGACCGCTCATTTGTACCAAAAAAAAAAATGCACTTCATCTTCAGAACTAGCATAATATCTATATTTTGTATATCATATATAACCATCGAGTCCTATCTCAATCATGGAGTATGGATCCTTGTTCATTTAAATTATGTATTTAAAATTATTCATCTTAACTAGCCAAAGGAGTGTTTTGGCAAGGTTTTGCTAATTTCCTACCCAAGGTCAGGAAGAAGTATTTTCACTTGGTCGTTCTGAGCTGACCCACAAATGATTCCCCCATTTGATCCAGCATGTGGGCTTTTATTCATAACAAAGTGAATATTTTGTGTGGACGTGAATTAAGTTGGTGATGGTTTCAACCCTTTTCGATTCTAAAGTTATCAAACCTATAATGAGTCCTTGGTGTCTCAACCATGATGGCTATTCTTATTTTTAATTATTCTTATGCAGGGGACAAAATGTGCTGTGCGATAACACACTAACACAAGGCTTCACTCATATGTTCTTATTGACATTTAGAAGCTCAGATGACCTAGCCACTCACACGAACCATCCCAGCCACCTCAAGTACGCAGAAATATTCACAGCAGCCATGGATAAGGTCTTGTTATTTGATTTTCCACCCGTTCTCGTCAAGCCTTAAGCTCGAAAGAAGAATATTCTAAGATGGATATCATGGTTGGGAAGTCCATAATAATTTTGTGTATCCGATGTAGTGCTCTCAGTGATGTAATTTAAGTTCTAATGTAATGAGCTTGTTGGGGAATACCGACCGACCCCGCTCACATCGGCTTATAATCGGGCATACCGACCGACCGACCGACGGAGCGACCGACCGCCCGACCGACGGAGTGACCGACCGTCCAGCCGACCGACCGATCGATCGGCGGGCGCCATCACCGGCCGATTAACGGCCCTCTACCGACTGTGGATACGTCGGTCGGACAGACCTTTTTCACTTTTCGGACCGACTGAACCAGGAAGTCCGACGGCCGACTCTCGCAACATGCCCGGCTAACCATCGAGGGGGCCCGAATCTCCACCCGATGCCACACGGGTGACAACCGACCTAGGGTCGGTCGACTCCTCCGATCGCCGTACAGCCGCCAGAGCCTATCAGCCCTGACAGCGACATGCGGCTCTGCCACCTTAGGGCACTATCCCGCCTAGGGCATTGTCAACCCTAGTGATTTGACAGCCTCATGGCGGTGTGACGTTTTCACGGCGACTCTGACAGTCTACAGTGAGTTGACAATTCTTCAATTGTCCGCGCCATTAATGACGGCGCCATACCGCGCCCCACTATAAATACCGGGGAAGGCAACAGTGCAAAGGGTCTGGAAAATAATAGGCTTGCTCCCTCTCTCTCCCTTTCTCTCTCTCTCTTGTTTGAGCTCTCTGTCTTCATTTCACTGTTGCCCGGTCACCTCTCTGACTTGACCGTCGGAGGGTCCCCGCCGGAGCCGCCTCCGGTCAGTGTGGACTTTCCTTTTTTGCAGGCGCTCGTTCCCGACGATCAGGCGACGAGAGGATTGGCGCGCCAGGTAGGGGTACAGCACGGCACCAGGCCTTCTCAAGCAGAAGATACTGATGACAAAGACAAGAGCCCAACGATCGAGGGTCATCGGGTCGGCGAGACGCTCTTCCCGTCGGGAAGAGGCCTCCCCGCCACCATCGGCGGCGGAGCCCAGCTCTCCGCACCCGACGGTGACCATGGAGGCGCAGATCGCAGCCATCGTACGGCAGATGACCGTGCTGACGGACGCGGTCAAGAGCCTCCAGCAACAACCGGCGGCCCGTCCGATGCCCTCAAGGAGCAGCCGCCGACGACCGCACCGATCCCAGTCGCCTCCGCACGAGCGCCTGCAACAGTGCTCCCACGGAGAGGAGGAGAGACGGCCACGGCGCGATGCCCGACAGTCCCAGCAGCTCTCTCCTTCCCTGCTGGAACGGGCGAGGAAGGAGAAGCGACCGCGAACGCAGTCTGTCTCTCTCTTGAAATCTTTCGGAGACTCCACTCCTGGGGTCTCCCAGCACCGACGGACGGACGATTACGAGCGCAGGTTCGAGGAGATCGACCGTCGGCTTGCGCAGTTGCAGGTCGACGGACAGAAGTCCTCGAACGACGTCGACTTCCAGACCGCCCAACCTCTCTCCCGACTCATTCTCGATGAACCGATCCCCAGTCGGTTCAAGATGCCGCACGTGGAGCCATACGACGGCTCCACCGACCCAATTGACCACCTGGAGAGCTATAAAGCTCTCATGATGATTCAGGGGGCAACCGACGCTCTCTTTTGCATCGACTTCCCCGCCACACTCTGCAAGGCTGCCAGGGCCTGGTACTCCAGTCTTCGATCGGGGAGTATCCACTCCTTCGGGCAGCTCGAGCACTCTTTCGTGGCTCACTTCAGCACCAGCAGGAAGCCGCCACGAACGTCGGACAGTCTTTTCTCCCTCAAACAGGGAGAAAACGAGACGCTCCGAGACTTCGTGGCGCGATTCAATACGGCCACGCTTGAGGTCCGGGACCTCAACGAAGACATGGCAATCTCAGCCATGAAACGGGGGCTGAGGGCATCCCGATTCACCTACTCCCTGGATAAGACCCTCTCCCGGACGTACACCGAGCTGCTGGAGCGCGCATACAAGTACATGCACGCGGATGAAGGAGCTTCCGACCGACGCTTGGCCGAACCCAGAGGCCCGAAGGAGAAGCGGAGGAAGGGTCGGGAACCTGCTGCGCCCAGCAGGCCCCCGACCAATGGTCGGGTCTCGACACCACGACAGAACCAAAAGTCGCCCCCGCGGCAGACTTCAAGGCCGACACACCCCAGGTATGATTCCTACACTCCTCTCTCTGCCCCCATGCGCAGATTTTGATGGAGATCGAGAGGGAAGAATACCTGCGACGGCCTCCGCCTCTGAAGGCAAAAAGCCTCGACCGACGAAAGTACTGCCGATTCCACCAGGGCCACGACCACAATACCGAGCAATGCATCCAGCTCAAGGATGAGATCGAAGCTCTCATCCGCCGGGGGTATCTTGATAAATTTCGGAGAAACCCGCCGACTCAACCTGTGGCCGACCGACGATCCCAGCCGACTGAAGAAGCGACGACTAATCAGCCGACGGTCAGGGTCATCAATATGATTTCCAAGCGACTGGACCCGGGGACATCTGTGGGAGGGGAGCCGACGAAAAAACTGCGCCCGGACGACGTAATCACTTTTACAGAAGAGGACGTTCGGGGCATCCAAACTCCCCACGACGACGCTGTTGTTGTTTCGGCAACAATAGCAAACTATGATGTAAAAAAAAATTTTGTAGATAATGGAAGTTCGACAAATGTTCTGT
Source organism: Elaeis guineensis (assembly GCF_000442705.2). Taxonomy (NCBI): domain Eukaryota; kingdom Viridiplantae; phylum Streptophyta; class Magnoliopsida; order Arecales; family Arecaceae; genus Elaeis; species Elaeis guineensis. The sequence continues at coordinate 1,332,616 of NC_026001.2, read as the reverse complement.
TTTACTCGACCTTCTCCCAGATGCGACTATCAACCGATCGACTTAAGAGGGTCTCCACGCCCTTGATAGGCTTTGCCGGGGATGCCGTCGTGACGGAAGGAGAAATTACCCTGCCTCTGATGGCCAGCACCGAACCACGATAAAGCACGGTCCACTTAACTTTCGCAGTTATCCAAGTACCTTCGGCCTACAACGCCATACTTGGACGACCCGGACTTAACGCCCTCAAGGCGATCGTGTCGACGTACCATCTCCTAGTTCGGTTCCCAACCAGGAACGGAGTCGGAGAGATGCGCGGAGACTAACAGCTCGCTCGCCGATGCTTCCAGATCTCCGCTCAAAGCGACGAGGTGAGGGGCTCCCTGACAATCGACAAACTGGACCAACGGGAGGAGGAGGAACGGGGCTCGTCGGCTGAACAGCTCGTGTCGATCCCGATAGCGGAAAGCCCCGACCGGAAGGTATGGGTCGGGTCACAACTGCCCGACCCCGAACGACGATGATTGACGGAGCTGCTGACGGCCAACGCCGACATATTTGCTTGGTCGGCAGCGGATATGTCAGGTATCCCCACAGAGACAATAACCCACCGACTCAACATCGATCCGACGGTGAGGCCGGTGAGGCAGAAGAAAAGGTCCTTCGCTCCAGAGAGACAGAGGGCCATCGACGAAGAAGTGGATAAGCTACTCGAGGCGGACTTTATCAGAGAAACCACCTATCCCGATTGGCTCGCCAATGTTGTCATGGTCAAAAAAGCCAATGGAAAGTGGAGGATTTGCATCGACTATACCGACCTGAACCGAGCCTGCCCAAAAGATAGCTTTCCACTTTCAAAGATCGACCAGCTGGTGGACGCGACGTCCGGATTTTGACTACTCAGCTTCATGGATGCCTTCATCGGGTACAATCAGATCCGGATGGCACCTGAAGACGAGGAGCACACTGCCTTCGTGACTCCCAAGGGTCTCTACTGCTACCGAGTAATGCCCTTCGGGCTGAAAAATACTGGCGCCACCTACCAACGACTCGTCAACAAGGTCTTCAAAGACCAGATCGGACGCAACATGGAAGTATACGTCGACGATATGCTGTTGAAGAGTGCGCGGATTCAGGATCATGTCCGGGATCTTGAAGAGGCTTTCCGCACTCTACGACGACACCGGATGAAGCTGAACCCGACCAAGTGCACCTTCGGGGTAACTTCGGGGAAGTTCCTCGGATTCCTCGTCTCGCAACGAGGAATCGAGGCCAACCCGGAGAAAATCAAGGCCATCATCGACATGCGACATCCGGACACCAAAAAGGAAGTCCAGCAGCTGAATGGGAAGATCATCGCCCTCAGTCGATTCATCTCTCGGTCGGCTGAAAGATGCCTCCCGTTCTTCAAAACCTTGCAGCAGGCCAAGCAGTTCTCTTGGCCGGACGAGTACCGGCAGGCTTTCGAGGAACTGAAGAAGTACCTCGCCTCCCCGCCACTCCTTATGAGGCCGGAGGTCGGGGAGGTCCTGTACCTCTACTTGGCCACTTCCCCAGAGGCAGTTAGCTCTGTGCTCGTCCGGGAGAACGAGAATCGGGTTCATCAACCAGTATATTATGTCAGCAAGGTGCTCCACGAAGCTGAGACTCGGTACTCAAAGGCAGAAAAGATTATTTTCGCCCTAGTCATTTCGGCACAGCGACTCCGTCCGTACTTCCAAGCACATACCATTGTGGTCCTCACCGACCAGCCCCTGAGGGCTATCTTGCACCGACCTGACATGTCGGGACGACTGACGAAATGGGCTGTGAGACTGGGCGAATTCGACATCCAGTACCGACCGAGACCCGCCTTAAAGGCCCAGGTTCTTGTCGACTTCATCGTGGAATGCCCGACCACCGACATGCAATCGGGGGAGTGCGACCTGGTGAAGGTCGGGACCTCCGACTGTTGCCCCGATCCGACCTGGGTACTACACATCGATGGGGCTTCCAACGCTCAGGGGAGCGGGGCCGATTTCCTGTTCACTGGCCCGGAAGGAGTGGTCACCGAACACGCCCTCCGATTCGACTTCAAGGCCTCCAACAATCAGGCCGAGTACGAGGTGCTCGTTGCGGGGTTGAAATTAGCACTAGAACTCGGGATAGACCGTCTCCAAGTCTTCTCTGACTCCCAACTGATCGTCGGACAGACCAAGGGCGAGTTCGAAACACGGGATCCGACCATGGCCAAATATCGCCAAAAGGTGAAAGATCTCGTGACGCCCTTCCAACGCTTCGAGATCTCCTACATCCCCAGGGCGGAAAATGCTCGGGCCGATGCGCTATCCCGGCTCGCGACGTCCGACTACGGCGCCCTGGGCCGGACCTTCGTGGAGAATCTCGGGCGACCTAGTATCAACGAGGTCGACGAGGTGCTACAACTGACGGCCGAACCAAGCTGGATGGACCCAATCGTTCGGTATTTGACCGACGGGATCAGCCCCGAGGATCCCACGGAGGCCAGGCGGCTCCGATGGTCGGCCTCCCAATATGTGATCACGGATGGCCGACTCTATAAAAGGTCGTTCTCCCTTCCCTTGCTTAGGTGCTTGGGACCGACCGACGCAGACTATGCTCTCCGAGAAGTGCACGAAGGGATCTGCGGGAACCACTTGGGGGGCAAGTCTCTAGCCTACAAAGTCCTGCGACAGGGTTACTACTGGCCCACCATGAGGAAGGACGCGGCTGAGTTGGTCCGGAGGTGCGAACCCTGTCAGAAGTACGCCAACGTGCAGCACCAACCGGCCGGCCAAATCGCTCCCATCGTCGCTCCATGGCCCTTCGCCCAGTGGGGGTTCGACATTCTCGATCCTTTCCCTCCGGCATCGGGTCAAAGAAAGTTCATAGTTGTCACCATCGACTACTTCACCAAATGGGTGGAGGCCGAACCCTTGGCATAGATTACCGAACGAAAGATGGAGGACTTTGTCCAAAAATCTATCATCTTCAGGTTCGGATTGCCGCATACCATCATCACCGACAATGGGCGGCAATTCGACAACTAAGACTTTGGAAATTTCTGTGCAAGGTTTCACATCACGCACCGACTGACTTCGGTCGGGCACCCCCAGTCCAACGGCGAAGTCGAGGTGACCAACCGGACCATACTGCACGGGCTCAAAACCCGACTAAATGAAGCCAAAGGTCTTTGGGTCGACGAGCTGGGCTCCGTTCTGTGGGCTTATCGAACGACCCCCCGCATTCCGATCGAGAGTCGCCTTTCAGCCTGGCCTATGGAACGAGGCAATGATCCCACTCGAGATTGGGCTACCGTCTACGAGGGTCGAGCAGTATCAAGAGCCAGACAACTCTGACTGTCGGAGGGCCGACCTAGACCTCCTCCCCGAACTGCGAAACGAGGCTCAACTACGCATGGCTTCTTACCGACAGAGGGTAGCCCGGTACTACAACGCAAGGTCAGATCAAAGCTTTTCAGGCCTGGTGACTTGGTCCTGAGAAAGGCAGAGGTCTCGAAGCCCCTGGATCAAGGGAAGCTGGCTCCGAACTGGGAAGGGCCCTACACGATAGCAGATACCTATGGTCCGAGGGCCTACCGACTGGAGACTCTGGAAGGGAAACCCATTCCCCGAACATGGAACGCCGACAACCTGAAGTTGTATCACCAATAAACTTTGTACTTGTTCCTTGGGAATGCGAATCCAGTTTGAAATATCGGAGTTTTAATTCTTCGACTGACGATCGGCGCTCACCAGGGTCGAGCCCCAACGCGCCGACTCGGGCTCGGTGTCCGCCTGCGCCATCGTCGATGATACATCAGACTCTCACAAAGACCGATATACCTACATGGATGGGAGCCACACTCCTTCGACGGTCGACGAAACATCGGACCCTTACGAGGACCGATGTATTTATATTGACGGAGTTGACACTCCTTCTACGGTCGTGCTTCCGGCCAGACAATCGGCTAACCCACCGACTGGGCCCCGACCAGAGAAAGGTGGAACGCCTACGCGACTGCTCTCGGACTTACGGACCTGGCTACGGCCGGTCGGAAGATATTCGGCTTACCACCATCTATCGCACGATGCGACCCCGTCGGATTCATAACTCACCGACCGAGCTACCGTCGGCCGGAAGATATTCGGCTTACTACCGTATATCATGAGGCGCAGTGGGGATACCCGACACAAGGGTATCGGGATCCGACTTATCGGTGTCCCCCCGACTAAATGCGTCGGACGACATTGGACTGAACACGTCGGAAGAGACCCGACAGCCGAACCTTTGTCCGCGGTCTGCCGGCTTCCGACTCGACGAACGTGCCGACTTACGGTCGGAGGAAGGACTCCCGACTTACTACTTCGACCGTCAAAGGCCGATCCTAAGTCGGGACTTGGTCCACCTTCGTGGCGGCGTGAGTTGCCGAACGTCCTAACCGACCTATATAATTAACAACTCACGTGTTCGGATGCATTCTACAACTCATGAAAGAAAGAAGAACAGACAGAAGGAAAAAGTTCAAGTTTGAGACTGATTTCATTCAAGATCAAAAGAAGATTACAAAGCCAGGCCGAAGCCCCAGTCACAATTGTTCTAAGAAGAAAAATGAAAAAGATAAAAGCCAACGAAGCCGCGTCATCCCTCCGAGTCGATCTCCTCGACCGACGGAAGATCGGGGATGACCGGCGTATCCACCATGATCGGCGCTGGGTCGACGGTCGAAGCAGGATCGTCGGTCGGCGGGGGCTGACAGTTGCGCCGGGACAAGAGTCGCAGCGTCTCTCCTTCGCCACTTGCCCCTGGATGGCCTCCCCCGCCACGGCGATACCTCCCGATGGATGGTCGGCCATCTCCTCCGTGGCCTGGTCCTCGGCTCCCGGCGGGACGATACCACTGAGGTCCAGCTCCGGGTACAAGGCTTGGACCGCATCCCGACCGTCCTCGTACCCCACCCGGTACAATGCGAAGCCAGACTCCAACATCTCCTCCGGTACTGGTCGGTGGCACGAAAGTCGTCCACCGCCCGACTTACCGACTCCTTCGCTGACCTTGCTTCCTCTTCCGCCCGGTCGAGAGAGTCCCTTGCTGACTCCGCCTCTGCCTTCGATATGTCGGCGTCGGCCTAAGCGATTGACAGATCCTCCTCAGCCTTGGCAAGTTTTTCCAGGCTGACTCGGAGCTGTTCGCGCTCACCCTCGAGTTCGGTGGCAACACCGTCACGCTCGCGCCGCAGGCGGTGCACGGTTCGACCCTTGCGTTTGGCTTCCTTCCTGGCCGACCTAAGCTCGACCCAAGGCGGGAGATTTCGTCCACCAACTTTGCCTCCCGGTCGGTCGACTGCTTCAGGTGGTCGACCAGCATTGCCCGGTCGGCTTCAGCCGCCGCCGACCTTTCTTTCCAAGCCGCCCGGACGTTCCCGAACCTCCGGTATCCGGCTTCGAGTTCCGACATGGTGTAGATCAGCTGCCGACGTAAGCGTTTCGTCAGAAAAACAAAGTAACTAAAATATTAAGGAAAAAGGAGGCGAAACGGGACTTACCTCGACCATGGTCGGGTAGAATGAAGATAACATCTCGGTTACCTGCCGGGACCTTAGCGCCTCCACGTCGGCTGGAAGGAGGATCCCCTGGCACAACCTCTGGCCAGGTTGTGGTCGGCCAGCGCCGACGCCCCTTCGGGGAACTATGCGCTGGGCGGCACGATGCGACTCCCCGACCTCGTGTCGTCTGCGGGGTCCATCGGAGCTTTCCCCCTATCGGCCGCCCGACCGACAGAACTGGCAGGGAGGGGATGCTCGAGTTTGAACCGGCGCCCCCCGTTGCGGCCGCAGACACCGTCGGATGGTGTTCGATTTCCCGAACGTCATCCGGTGCCACGCTGCCGGCGAGGCCACCGATGTCCCTTCGGCCGCTTCCTCCGCCGGCTCTCCTTCGGTTGCGCCGCCGGAGCCGCGAGCGCTATTACTGGCTCGACTAGTCGGTCGCCGACGCTTCGACGGTCGGTGCTGCTGGGGTGGGCTTCTTCGATGGACGCAAAGGTCCTGCCCTCGATGCCGGCCTCTTCCTTGCTGCGTACTGCCGGATCTCGGCGTCGGTCGGCCGCATCCTCGAAGGTGTCCCTGCGATACCGACAGAAATGTTAATCTAAGAACCGGAATAAGGGCCGAATGAGAAGAAGATCGGGGGATCGGGCGATACCTAGTCGGGGGACCAAGCTCAGGCCAGCATCATAGAGAGCTTGTTCGATAACAAGCTCCCTCTACTTCGGAACTGACATATCTTTGAGTCGGTGGAAGTCCTCCCGGTCGTCCGCCTCCACCCGGCTGTTGTCGTTTGCTTCGATTCAGGGCACGCCCCAGTGGGAAGGGAAGCCCCAGGGAGAAGAAGATGAGACGAAGAAAAACTGGTTCTTCCACCCGTGGATGGATGAGGGAAGACCAGTAATGAAGGAAAGGCCCTTCCGGGGGTTGAAGAGCCACCACCCTCAGACCTTAGGGTGGGGTCGGAGCACAAAAAATGCCCGGAAGAGCGAGATGCGAGGGTTGGTCGGCAGAAGCTGACACAACAGGGCGAAGCTGATTATTAGTCGGACGAAGTTCGACGCCAGTTGCGCTGGACAAAGTCCGTAATAATCTAGCAGATTTCGGATGAACTCCGGAATCGGAAGCCGAAGACCCGCGTGGAGATCTTCGACGTACAACGCCAGCTGACCCGGCGGAGGGTTGTTAACCCGACCGCCGGCCCCTGGGGCGGAAAGTTGAAACTGCTCCGAGATGCAATATTGATCCCGAAGCCGATCAACGTTCGGCCCCGAAAGCGAGGAAACCTCAACTTCCGGAGTCGACCGAAGGTCATCGGTCGGATTTCCCGACCGAGCCCCCCGAGGTGGATTTCCGGCCATCGCACCAGAACCAAAGGGGAGGCGAGGCCGAGGAAGAAGAAGAGGAAAAAGAAGGAGAAGGAGATGAAGAAGTAGGAAGGAGAGAAAGATCACGAACCTGAAACTGATCCTTTAGGAAGTGAAAAGGGGGGACGACTGCCGGCGACGATAGAGGAGTACTCGGACAGAGTCTCTGCAGCAAACTGTTCAGGGTGGGGCTTCGAGCGCAGGTGGCCCTATATATATAGGGCCGATCAATGGCCGAGATGACCCCGCACCGACCAACGTCTCCCGGATGTGCGACACGTGGCGGCCTCCGGGCCCTCCCTTTGGCCCGACGATTCGGCGCACGCATCCCGGGGATGACCGCACCGCCTTCATTTAATGCGAGAGGCGCCGGCCCAACCACCTCCGACACGTGGCGAAAGGGCCGCGGTTCCGAATTAAATCGCCCGCGGCGGTTCGCGTTCCCGATGGGATGCCTGGCAGCACCCCGCATTCCCAGAATCGACTGACATCCTATCGCCTGACACCGAATCGTCCGGCACCCGATCTCCTGACACCGGCGGAACGTCTGACGCCTGACGCCACGGGACGGGACGTCTGACACCGATGGACGTCTGACACCGACTGGATGCCTGATGCCAGTGGATCGCACGTCATTTATAAGACGCCTGACATCGCATCAACCCGCGGTACGGTCGGAATTAGGCACGCGGTGATTCCACTCCTTGTCGCCCAGCGTCGCTGTCCAAGCGATGGCATCGGCCAGCTCACCGTCCGACCCAGGAGTGGAGGGGGGCAACTGTTGGAGAATACCGATGACCCCGCTCACGCTGGCTTATAATCGGGCATACCGACCGACCGACCGACGGACCGACCCCGACCGACGGAGTGACCGACCGCCCGACCGACGGAGCGACCGACCGCCCGACCGACGGAGCGACCGACCGTCCAGCCGACCGACCGATCGATCGGCAGGCGCCATCACCGGCCGATTAACGACCCTCTACCGACTGTGGATACGCCGGTCGGACAGACCTTTTCCACTTTTCGGGCCGATGAACCAGGAAGTCCGACGGCCGACTCTCGCAACATGCCCGGCTAACCATTGAGGGGGCCCGAATCTCCACCCGATGCCACATGGGTGGCAACCGACCTAGGGTCGGTCGACTCCTCCGATCGCCGTACAGCCGCCAGAGCCTGTCAGCCCTGACAGCGACATGCGGCTCTGCCACCTTAGGGCACTATCCCGCCTAGGGCATTGTCAACCCTAGTGATTTGACAGCCCCACGGCGGTGTGACGTTTTCATGGCGACTCTGACAGTCTACAGTGAGTTGACAATTCTTCAATTGTCCGCGCCATTAATGACGGCGCCATACCGCGCCCCACTATAAATACCGAGGAAGGCAACAGTGCAAAGGGTCTGAAAAACAACAGGCTTGCTCCCCCTCTCTCCCTTTCTCTCTCTCTCTTGTTTTACTCTCTGTCTTCATTTCACTGTTGTCCGGTCACCACTCTGACTTGACCGTCGGAGGGTCCCGCCGGAGCCGTCTCCGGTCATTGTGGACTTTCTTTTTTTGCAGGCGCTCGTTCCCGACGATCAGGCGATGAGAGGATTGGCCGCAACAGAGCTAATTTGGTGTTCAATCAAAAAACGAGCTAGTTTGTTGGCTTTGGGTTTCCTGTTTAGGTGTCCTTTGGTGAGCTTTTCACATTTAGGTGGTCCCCAAACTTTTGTTCTCTCCCGATCGTCGTTTCTTTGGGATCATGAGCTGGTTTCTCGCTAAATGTCCTGAAATGATCACAGGGTGGAATACCACCTTTAGGCTCAATGGTGATGAATCGTGTTCTTTCAGCCTTTAAGACATCTATCTTCTACTCCTCGAGTGGGACAGCCATCACATCACGGCTAAGAAAACAACCAACCAATTCTCACTTTGTTGTTTTCAATTCTTGCATCCAGATACTGTCACCTTGATCCCATGCGCCCCCTCTCTTTTTTGATTAGGAATCCAAGACAATTTCTATAATTTGCTACAAAATTAATTCAAATAGATGATAATCCAGAGCTCTAACGGTCCACAGGGATTAGTGTATAGAAAGTGAACATTTATAGGTTCAAAAGGAGGTTTTAGCGTCACATGAATATTGTTGCTGAAGACTAAGCTGGATTCAAGAAAATGTCCTAACAACTATGGGGTGAGATTTTTTGGAACAATTATAGGTGTTGCCGTAGACGGGGAGAATAACGAAACAAGAAGAAATAAATGAAAATAACAGAGCATAAAATATTTATATAGTTCAGTCTATTGAGCTACATCCACGGCAGAGATGATGCAACAATTTTACTACAAAAAAACTAAAGATTATAAAGTATATGATTAAATATATCTTATTCCGGAAATGATGGTTACGTTTGGTCGCCATGGAAGGAATGGTTTTTCGTTTGTTTTTCACTTTTTCATTGCAGCAGACCATTTTCCCAGTTCCCAACACATCACATGGCCAAGCACATGGAGAACAGGAGTACGGTTTCCTCATAGGGAGGCTTGACGTAGAGTGAAGTTATGAACGCCATAATACTGGAAGAGATTTCAGGGAATGAATAGTAGCTTTTGGAAACAGAAAAGCTTACCCTGCAAAGCGACGTCAAAACACCTATTGCATTGTATTGCTGGACGTTTCATTGTTCATTCAGATGCAGCCGTTGCGCTTTTGCATCACCGTGACAAGTACCTCTCTTGTTCCAAATGTCCTTAAACTGGAGAACTAGATCTTGTAGAAATGCTTGAAGGTCAGGGATGATACGTATGAGAAATATCACCTTTTTTATGTTGATACAATACTTTCACCTAGACGAGCACGTACCAATGGATGATATTCTCGTTATGTTGATCTGCATCATGATATTCTTTCTCATTATATTGATATTACATTATTGCAATTTTTGACAAGAAATATCTCTCGGCTATTTTTAGAGCAATTTTCTGAATTTTATTTTGGTGTTATTCTAGCTTCACACCAAGTTCTTGTCGTCCTTCTGAGAAATGGTAGATTCTTTCGAGTTGTCCGAACTTTTTTTTGTGTAATCTGATGTGAAGTAGGAAAAATATCCTCGATCTGTTCAGTTATATTTTACATCTGATACCCTTTATTCGATGGATATCTGAGCTTTTTTGAGCCTCAAACTAGTGCTCGTTGCTTCTCAGTTCAACTTACCAAAAGCCCTGCTAGCTCTCTCATTAGAAGGTCGATCAGTGACGTCCGGCAGTGAGAAGATGTGTTCTCCTCGGAGGAACCTATAATGTTGGGCGTCCTGTTGGGCAACAAACATAAGCGAAGCTTGGCGGCCTCTTCCCTTGGTTGGAGGTGCATAGGCTTGGTCTAATTGGAACAGAGCTTACAAAATTGGTTCAAACCTGAAGGATTTATAATCAAATAAGAGCCTGAACTATACTGGGGCTGGAGCAGGCATGAGTTGACTTCAAACTTGCGGCCCAGCATCCCCAAAAAAACTTCGTTACCACATCAAATTTATCACAATCCAATAAAAATATTTGTATTTCATCGATTGTCGGATATTTCACCAATTCCCATAATGATACCTTATATTGCCTTATCAATTTTTAATTTTTTAATTAAATTATTATAAATTTAATATGATATCATCGTTGCAATAAAAGTCTTCCCCAGCATCCCCTCCATCCCATGCGCTGTTCACATGGGATGGCACTTCACCTTAGGCTCTTGCACTGTTTCAATTAGAGAACAAGAAAAGATCAAAATTCTATGCTAGACCAGTCCATCCCGTTTGGAGACTCGTTTTATACCCAGAAATTGGAGGAATCTCCTGCCCACCTCGCCCGAAAAATAAATAATTCATGAGCTTTTGGTGGAGTCTGCAAGCCAATTTTATCTTTAATCTCCATAATATTGCTTATTATACATCCTACTACAACCATGTCCCATCATTTGCCATCCACCACCTTGCTATTAGCCATCACCGTCTTTAGACAAAATTCCAATTGTTCTGGCTAGCTGTAGTAAATTTTTAGGGCCTCTTCCTATCCATGGGAGGGGAGCGGGGCAGATGGCTTAGGCCTCAACCTTCTCAGAAAATATTAAAGGGTTGACTTGTTGCAATTACCAAGTTCATGATCATGTTAAAGATTTTGTTAAAAAAAAAAAAAGGGGGTTGACATGAATGGAGTCTATATTTTGATTGAGAAAAACAAATCATTTTGAAAATCCTAAATATGACATTGGTGATTTATTATACATAGTTGATTTTGACCAAACTAGACAAGGTCCCAACCGTCCGAATTAAATTGTCATTCACAAGCTTCAAGTGTAACACCATCCAAGGCTTGTGCCTTTATCACCATGGTTGTCACTACTGATTGCTTGCTCCTCTACATAGCAAGTTGGAAAGGTCAAATTTAAAACTGTCCTTCACAATCCTCAACCGCAAGGCAATCCAAGTCTTGTACCTTGACACCATCGTTGTCACTATTGATTTCTTATCTACGTTACAAGCTGGCAAGGTTAAGTTTGCGAGAGACTTATTCATCAAAGAAAAAGAGTTTGCGAGAGATTTTTTTTACCCCTAAGAATACGGTGGCTATTCTCCTGAGAGAACTTTCGATGCCCTATTTCATAAAATCATATTAAAAATATTGGCAAACTTAATTTCCAACCTAACATTTCATCCAAAAAAAAGGAAATCTAATCTATCTTGTAACACCTTTTTTTGTCCTTTTTGATTTGTGATTTGTCAATTATTTCATGAATTTTCTCACTTTATAACTACATTATTGTTTAATAGTCAGACTCTTGGATGGTGTCTGGTTGCAGGGCATCTGGGGAGGTATAAATTAATCAGAATCTTGCCCAACATATGTTTTGGTACCTTGGGCTAACTTCATGCGGTGAGGAGGCATAAGTTAGTTACAGATGTATAAATCTATTCCCCATGTTAGATGGGACGAAAGTAATTTATCCCTTCAAATTACTTTCTTATCCTATCCTTTTTCTAAACATATATAAAAACAATAGCGATGGCAATCTATCGGATATAGATCGGCCCATACCCGTATATGCTCGTAAGTAAAAACTCATATATCCATCTCGGATAAGATTGGATTGGGTTAAATAGAGATGCGGATTAGATTGGATCGGATATAAAAAGGATTGATCATATCGAATATATATAAATAATAAAAAAAATATTTTAATTTTAAATAAAAAATATATATTAAGATTATATTGAGGTGGATCCGGATCGGAGCATATCATTATTCATATCCGATCCATTCTAATCTAAATTTATTTTGAATTTTTTTTTTTTTAGAACCATACTTATCCTAGATTTCAATCAGGTTGCATAGTCGGGGGTCGGCTAAAATTATCACCCTTAAAAATAAAAAAAAAAATAAAAAATTAATTTTATGTCTTTGATAAAATCTAAATTGTTCCACAAAAGATGTCCTATCCTTTCGACGTTACCAGGATAAGATTCACAGATTCCTCCAAAATTTATTTCACAGCCAAATAGTATTCATGTGTTAAGTCTACCTCAACTTTCTAGGTGGTGATACCATATAATACAGCAGATTTGTCTGGTGCCAAGCTGCATACAAATTATTTATTTCAAATTCTAACAGGTAACCAATAGAAAACCAGTTCACAGTGGATATGCTTAAACCAATTTTGCATGGTATTTTATTAGAGGTACGGCATTTATATTCTAAGATACTATTTGTTGGCATGGACCACATTTTAGTTCCTAGCTACTATTAGTTGCTTCTTTTTTTTTTTTTTTTTTGTAAAGTTGGATTTATTTAATCAGTATAATAAAAATATATTTGTGTGAATCAAAAAATAAAATATTTAAAAATATAAAAAGCATCTTGATGAAGCAGTCAAAAAAAAAAAAAAAGTTTCCATGTGATTAACCATAAATATCGACATCAAATTAATTATGATACTATTATTTTTTTATAGATATATGTCATCTTCAGACAGCAGATAAATAGCCATTCTTCAACAAACAATCCTGTAGTAATGGATAGAATAGTTAATTGATTGGAAACCATCTAGTTGATAAATCGCTTTCAAAAATAATATACCAATTATCTTCAAATGCACCATCATAAGCTTTAATCTTTTTGATGCAGCACGTATCTCAACTATCAATATTATAGTCTCAAACAATCAGATTATAGAGCACACTGCATGCATTTCTACCGTTACTGGCTGCTTGGAGTTCTCGTTCTGTTAATTGGACGCGAGAATTAGGTGTAGCACGGGGCGCGGGGCCTCCATCCTGATGTGGGTCTACTTGTCACTAATGAACTGCGCTGGAAGGAAGTGCGGTGTGGCAGCAGAGAACAGTAGCGTTCAGCGCACTTCCGTGGCCAAACTTGCAGTCGTAACGTCAACGCATATGTCAGGCTGGTCACGGTACGGGGGGACTCTGTACCGGTTCCCTACATACGTACGTCGCAACCAAGCGGAGCAGCGAAAGTCGGACGGTTACTAAAAGAAGATACAGATGCAACGGAAACGTCGGTACCAATTGCTCGGCATGGGGACATTTTGCCTCCGCTATCGTTAAAAACAAGAAACATGGGGACGTGGTCCCTTGCTAAGCTCGAAAGCTCCGGAAGCCAGAACTAAATGACAAACTAAGACCTTTTTTTTTATTATTATTTTTGGTAAAGACAAACCCTTATACTTACTGACGCCAGTATTTTTCCCATGACACGCACATAAATAGACATACTGCACGCATGCATGACTTAAAGTGTTACCATAAGAAAGAGACTAAAGCGCGCACAGACTGCATAACTTTTGGTACTACTTCCTGGGCTTGACCATGGCCAGGAGATGCCTGCGCATGACCACGGTGAACTCCACGTTGTCCCCAAAGTCCAGCGTGGTCTGGGAGGGATGGGCCCGCCACTCGAAGGCCTGCACCGCCCGCGCCACCAACAGCGTGATGTGGGTGGTTCCCATCCCCAATCCCGGGCATATCCTCCGCCCGGCTCCGAAGGGTATCATCCGGATCCCCGTGACCCCCGTCATGTCGGCGTTCTCCCCGCCCGTTAAGAACCGGTCCGGGTTGAACCCCGTCGGGTTCGACCAGAACCTGGGATCCTCGGATATCGTGGGCAGGAAGATCTCCAAGTTGGCGTTGGTCGGGATATCGTATCCGCCCAGCTTGGCTGGCTGGATCGCCGCGTGGGTCAAGGAGAAGTAGGTTGGCGGGTGCTTTCGCAGGAGTTCTTTGACGAAGGCCTGGAGGTATACCATCTTCTCGGTGTCCCGCTCGTCGACCGGGCGATCGCCGCACTCGGCTATTATCTCGCCGTGGATCCGGGCCTGCCTGGACGGGTCCTCGATGAGGCGGGCGATGGCCCACTCGATGGCGGTGGCGGTGGTGTCGGTGCCGCCGTTGATGAACTCGGAGCAGAGGGTGACGAGCTCCTCGTTGGAGGGTGCGGCGGCACTGCGGCCCTCCACCTTGAGGTCGAGGAGCGAGTCGAGGTACGAGAATGGCGCGGCGGAAGGGTCGATCGTCGGGTCTTTGAGGATCGCCTTTCTTTTCTCGATGAGAGGGAGGATGGTTTCGATCTGTTCCTTGCGGACCTGCAGAGCGTGGCGGCGTTGTTTGTAGTAGAGGAAGCCGAGGAAGGGGAGGTAGTCGTCGATGCGGGGGTTGAGGGTCATGAGGACCTTTTTCATGGCGGCGTCGATGCGGACGATGTCGTCCTCGTCGAGGTGGAGGCCGAAGGTCATGGCGAGGAGAATGCAGAAGACGGCGAAGCGGGCGTTGCTGAGAACCCAGATGGCGCCGTCGGAGGCCTCGGCCTCGGCGCGGAGACGGTCGATGAAGCGGTCCATGGCGGCGGAGCGCAGGGGGCGGAACTCGCGGAGGCGGGCGGCGGAGAGCATGCCGGAGACCATGTTGCGGCGGAGGGAGCGCCACTCGGGGCCGTAGACGGCGGAGTTTACGGTGAACTTGTCGCAGCTGAAGATGGTGCGGGTGGGGTTCTCGGCTGGGCGGGAGGCGAAGAGCTGGCCCTTCTCGATGAGGGCCTCGTGGGCTAGCTCCGCCGTGCCGATGACTATGAGAGTACGGGCGCCCATGCGGAGGGTGAAGATGGGGCCGTACTCCTTGAAAAGGTCGCGGGCCAGGTGGATGAAGAGCTTCCCGGAAAGCGCCACCTGGAAGAGGTTGCCGACGATAGGCCAACCCGGCGGGCCGGGGGGCAGGTTGAGGGCTGCCTTCTTCTTCTTCGTGTTCTTGTTCTTGTTCTTGTTGAAGACTAAAAGGGCCAGGAGGGAGAGGACGAAGGCTAGTGCTGTGAAGAGGACCTTAAGGTGGGAAGGAGAAGGGGACGCCGAGGAGGAGGACAGAAGGGAAGCCATGACCGTGAGGGTAGCTAGCGTGGTGGAGTACCAGGAGAGGACCTCCGGTGGTGGTGTGATAAAGTAGTATGGGAGACAAGCGTAGGATGTATAATAAATAAAAAGCGATGCTGGAAAAAACGGTTGGGAGTATTAATGCGTTGCACCAGCCCAGCTGCCACCGCCCCGATATGGTGGTGTTAGGCTAACCCAACCTGTGACCCTATGAGTGATCGAGTAAATATAAGAGGAGAAGAGAGTTAATTATAAAGAGACCTCGGTCATAGAAAGCATGCATCAAGAAGACCAGACCGCACCGCCGTTCCGAACTCTACGATCCACACTCACCGCTCTCCAAGAGGCTGCGGTAGCGCATGACTTGAATGACTGGGGAGGCGGGGTGGGGGCCAAGTTTACGGCAATGAGTCTCGCGTGGACCTTTTAGGAGGAGAAAGCAGCGGTAATTAAGAAGAGTAGCACCTTTTTTTTTTTTTTTCTGTTTTCCTTTTGGCACATTAAAGAGTTGCACATTGAAAAGGGGTGAAAAGGGAAAAGGTGGAAGAAAGGGATGGGAAAACTCGAGGGGTTAGATGAGAAGAGTGGAGAATATTTTAGAGATGAGAGGAGCAAATGGGGTCTCTAGATCATTAATGGATACTGGATTTTAGTTCACGAATTAAATGGTTCCTTCTGGAAAAGCATGGCGCCACGAAGAAATGGTGAAATTCCAAAGTTGAACACCTCTAGTCCATCTGTCCGATGGAGCTTTGCTATGGGCGGGTAGGTCAGAGATACCAATCAGGGACCAAACTTTTCTCCTCCAACAAAGTGTTCTTAAGCGCCTGTTGTAACTGCAAACCGAAGCTTCGATATGCCCCGTTTGGACGGGCTTTTAAGACACAAGGGTGAAACTGGTGCACCTTTTGAAGGAGTGGTTGAGAAGTGGTTCCTCCCAATGTGGCTGTAGCGGACCGGACCAGCAACCTGAAGCGTAGGTCCAATATAAAGGACGCCTCCAGTCAAGGCTGGAAATGGGCCAAGACCTATCTGGCTGGGCTCGTTTCCGGTCATTGTATGAAATAGGCCTAGATTGTTTGATGGGGCATGGGTCTAAAACAGGCCTGAATAAATTCTGGGATACTCTTGGATTGATGCAAGTCCAGGCTCGATCATAGAGAAAGCCCGAGCCCAATTTGTAGCCCAAAACTTGAGCTTGGAACCTGGCTTCATTTATTGGGATCTTTGAGAAATTCTTCGTGCACCGTGGTATGGGCGGTGTAGAAAATCCGAAGTAGGGCATACCATTTTATATAATTGGTTCATATAGTTGTCACTTTCTAACACGTATTTAATATTCACAGTTCTACCTTTTTTTATTTAAAAATTTTATGCGATAAAAATATTTTTATTTTTTAAAAAAAATTATGACATCCTATGGCATATTATAACTTTCTATACACAGGATGTCATAATATGACTAAAGAAATTATGACATCCTATGGCATATTATGACATTCTGCGTCAAATTATAACTTCCTGCATATACGATGTTATAATATGGTACAGGATATCATAATATAGCCCAAGATGTCATCATATAGAAGGGCCATTTTTGTCCAATCATTTTCCAACGCGCATTTAATATCTGCAGTTTTGCTTTTTTGTTTGAAAATTTTGAATGATGAAAATATCCTTACTCTTTGGAAAAAAATTATGACATCCTGTATCAAAATTATGACTTCCTACACGCAGGATGTCATAATACAGACATAAGATGTCGTAATTTTTTTCAAAGAGCAGAGATATTTTCTTATTTAAATTTTTTAAATAAAAAGATGGAACTACAGGCATTAAATATGTGTTAAAAAATAATGGCTACATGGATCAATCATATAAAGTAGTGCACTTCATATCAAATTTTTATACCGCCAGCGGTGCACAAAAAATTTCGCTAGGATCTTTTGCAATCAATCTTTTTGGTGGCCCAGCCTTTTGGTCCAAACAGACTTATTCGGTTGGAACTGATTGGGCTTCAGCTTGTCGCTAGCCTCGTTCTCAGGCTCGGGTTGTGTTTTGAAAAGAAACTTTAGGTGTAAACCTGGCCTGAGTCTATAACATTGTTTAGATCAGGGCTAGGTAGACATATGGCATAATGGCACGCTTACATGGGTCCAAATAGATCAGGTCTAGACTTGGCCTGAGTCTATAACTCTGGGCTTGGGGCTTTATGAATGACCAAACTTCGTCTTGACACTACAAGAAGTCTGATTTTTTACGACGAAATTTTTTCGTCGCTAAAAATCATATTTTTGTCACTAAACGTATTTGCGACGAAATATATCGTCGCTAAAAATTTGTAGAGAAAGCTCGTAGCAAAAGACCTTAGCGACGAAAATATTTTATTTCGTCGCAAAAAATAGTAAACCCAGACGACGAAGTTATGTGCTGTATTAGCGACGAAAATATTTTGTCGCAAGAGCTTAAATTTTCACCGCTAAAATTGCAACGAAAAATAATTTCGTCGCTAAATATTTTGATTAAAAAAACTATTTTCTTATTTTTTCGACGAAAATGAAATTCGTCGCAAAACTTAGCGACGGATTTCGTCGCAAAAAAATTTGTCGCAAAAATTTCGTCGCAATAATTGCGACGAAAAAAATATTCGTTGCTATAATTGCGACGAAAAAAAAATTTCGTCGCTAAAATAGCGACGAAATAAAAATTTCGTCGCTAGAAGACCGACGAAATAAAAAAATTCATCGCCATAATTACGATAAATAAAAAAATCGTCGCCATAATTGCGACGAAATAAAAATTTCGTCGCAAAAAGTATAATTTTTAGCGACGAAACTATTTTTTCGTCGCAAAAATAGCAACGAAATAATTTCGTCGCAATAATTACGACGAAAAAAATGTTCGTTGCTATAATTGCGACGAAAAAAAAATTTCGTCGCTATAATGGTGACGAAATAATAATTTCATCGCTAGAAGGGCGACGAAATAAAAAAATTCGTCGCCATAATTGCGATGAAATAAAAATTTCGTCGCAAAAAGTTATAATTTTTAGCGACGAAACTATTTTTTCGTCGCAAAAATAGCAACGAAATAAAAAATTTCGTCGCAATGAATAATAAAAGTTTTACTTTTTTTGGGTTACAAATTTTTTTGCGACGAAATTAATATTTCATCGCTAAAATAAATTTTAGATAAAAAATAAAATTTTTATTTATTTTTCAAAAAAATCTGCTCAAATACAAATTATCTGATCAAACATATTTTAAATAAACAGTATGTTAACACAATAAAAATATTCTAAGTCAAAAGACCAATTTCAAGTATCAAAAAGTTTCATAACCATCTTTGTCATATACAAAAATATAAGTCCATACACCATTTTAAATTTAAAATAAGTACAAACTAAGTATGATCTGACTCGTTGGCCTCGTTCCCTTCTCCAGCGTCGATCCCTGACCCGATATGTGTCGCGATGGTGGTGCAGAGGCGGCATCATGTGACGTAGAGGTGCTAACTCAGAAGCATTAATACCGAGCCGTCCCGCCACCGCAGCTACGATCCTCTCGAGCGTCTGACTACGATTCATCCAGTAACTAATATGATCTTGCATCATGCTCATAGATGTCCTAACTGCCTCTGGCACCGATGCATCATCAGACCGGCCGGATGACGAACTGCGTGATTTTTTGGACCGCATGCTATGACCAGATCCTAGCTGCCGCCCGAGGATGATATCCAAAATCGTATCATCTGTCATCAAACAAACCTGCTGCGATCCAGTATCACCGTCAGATCCCACCTCCCTCGTCGCCTGCTCTCTCAATTCTAACATTTTTTCCTTCACAATAAACCAAATAAAATCATAATTTTTTTTCAAACTCTTTAAAAGTATTCAAAATGTAGAGTAATGATACTTACATGATGCTGCCTCGTCTCCTCGGTCACGAACTCGCCACTCTTGTTTTGATAGAATTTAGCATAGGCGTCGACTCCGGATAGTCCCTGTTCAAAAAAAAAAAAAAAAAAAAGATATCAAAATAATATAAATATTTAATAAAAAGTTACAAAGTATGATTGCAAATGTAGTTACGTACCATCCTCTTCATTCCCTGTGCAAAAGAGGCACTTCCTTGCGTGTGAATAGAATCAATCTTGCTCCTATTCACCTTATTCGCCTCCGATCGTCGCTACAAAATACATACAATTATAACCAATAAAGGACATAAAAAATTAAAAAAACTTAAATACTAGACATACCTGAAATGCCTCACTTCCAAAATGCTCACATAACCACCGCCAATCGTCACTAGACCCAGCCCAATTTCTGTATGGCTGGGTCACAGGATCAATCCCCTTCGCCTGCAGCTCATTGCAGTATTTATGAAGCCTACATCGCTGATCTCTGTATCTATTTGCAGCCATTTTGAGAATACATGCCGTCAATTCTTCGTCAGTGCAATCCTCGAAGTCAATATTATCCTACACAGTAATCATACCAAAAAGCAAATACATGAAATTATTCATATAATAAAAAATTTATTTATATAACCAAAAATAATATGGATCATGTAATGATATGCAAGACATCCAAATTTAATTCTTACCTTGATGTGAGAGACTAGAGCATCACGGTATCGAGGAGCTACATGCTTGAAACTTTCAGCAGCCCACGGAAAATGATTCCACATATACAAACTGATCTCATTTGCGACGATACTAGCCTCTGTGCCAACCGGATGATCTCGAAATATCTGTACCTCCAGTTTTTCATTGTGTGTATGCACATATTTTTCCAAAACAAGACCCCTACTAGGACCACGCACTGCACGTCGATGCTGTGTTCCTACATGTAAAAATTGGTGAAATGAACATATATCATGTATCACTAAATGCATATAACAAAAAAATATATATGGTTTATAAATTGATAGAGATGTACCTGTAAGGGGATGATGCTGCGGTACCATGGCCTCCGGCAGGCAAGCTCTGGCTGAGCACTAGTCTGCTCTGTGGACTCGGCAACTGAGTCTCATCTAAATCCTCTGACTCATCATGCAAAATGCTAAAGTGAGGATGTGTATCATCAAGCGGAGCCTGCTGCCTACCCGTGAATGTCTACGTCCAGGACCAGTCATGATGCTGCAATGATTAAAATAATTTAAATCAGTACGTAATCAAAAAAACTCAAGTATTACATGATATAACAAAAAAAAATAAATTGAATTACTTATTCATATTAATTATTGTTCTCAGATTCTGAACTCGTGTCCATATAGTCATCTTCGACGGGAGTCATAGAAGACTTCGACCCTGAAGTGCTATCATCATCGTCGTTAATGAAGTCATTATTGGATCGTGCTCGTGTCCGTGCCCTTATCGACGATCCAACAACAGAAACATCCTCAGGTTCATAGTCGTCTCTTTGTAATTGTCCTATGTCAATCGTATCATCTGGCACTAATATGTTATCTGGTGCTTGCATTTGATATGCTTCGTTTTCAATAATTGCACAGACTTCATTCTCAACATGTTCATCGTTCGGGCATGTGAAAAGTGCAGGATCAAACAAATGCCTATGCTGAGCCCTTATTGCAACTCGCCAAGGCTCTTTCATTTTGTTATCATCAATATACCACACTAGTCTTGCTTGCTTTGCAAAAATATAAGGATCACTTTCATACCATACATGACCAGTGTGGACACTGACGAGTTGAGGATCTATAACAATTGGCCTGTGTCGTCCTAAGTCATACCATCGACACTTGAATAACACAATCCGTCGAAGACCACTATATCTCAACTCTATAACCTCATGCAGAACACCAAAAAAATCTATTATTTCACTTTTGTGCTCGCCCTCCACGCTTATTCCAAATTCTGTGTGGTTCGATCGCGATCGTGATCTTCCGTTAAGAATCGCACACCATTGACTATGCATGCTGAATATACTGATACACGTCTGTCAGGTTTTCGTGCAAGTGCAGCTAAGTCATTACTGATACAGTTAGGATTGTCTATACGTAGCTGAGCTATCTACAATTAAAAGAACAATAAGCAGGTTAAATTTGACAAAAAAAATACTATATAAACAAACTTTTAATTATTGATGAACATGAACATAACTTACCCGTTCGTCAAACCATGATGCGAATTGATTCCTATGTCGTGCCGCTGCTAATGTAGGATTACTTCTTCTGAGCTCACTTTCGTGTTCTCTGAAGTGATACAGTAATCCCATGTATATTTAATTTAGAGTCCACATACATTCATTGATATATCAACAAATAAAAATTAAATGTATATACTCACATCATGGACGCTTCTACCTCCTCGCAATTGTTTAGCACATACCAATGCATGTCATCCGTTTTTGTGGTGTCAACATTCGAAAATCTTTTTTACCATATGGTCGGGCAACATTGGAGAACACGGACAATCCATCGGTCAGAATCTCGTCAACATCGATATTCCGTTGTGGCCTTGTAAATTTGGTCTCCACTCGTCGAAGGTACATAGAGCAGAACGTCAGACATTCATTCATAACATGTGCCTCTGCTATTGAACCTTCAGGCCGTGCTTTGTTAGTGACGGCACTCTTGTATTCACGCATCTCCCTATTCAATAAATTATCAATTGATATCACATATAATAAGAATACAATAATGAATAATAAATATTACAATATCATGCAATTACCTTTCAATTGGGTACATCCATCTTGTATGTACTGGCCCACCCAATCTAGCCTCATGTGGAAGATGAACAGAAAGATGCACCATGATATCAAAGAAGGCGGGAGGGAATATCATCTCGAGCTTACAGAGAGTAATGATAATCTTCTTCTCCAATATGTCGATCTGACTTCGTCTCAATGTCTTCGCACATAAGTCCCGAAAATAAGTTTTCAGATCAAGTAACGCATCACACACATTATCCGGCAACAATCCGCGCAAACCAACTGGGAGCACATGCTGTAGAAGTACATGACAATCATGACTTTTCATCCCGACGATCTTTCCATCTTTCGACTTGATGCACCGTTTCAAGTTTGAGGCGTATCCATCAGGAAACCTCACTGATCTCAAATATGAAAGAAATTGATTTCTCTCTCTTCGATTCAGTGTATAACATGCCAATGGCTTCACCAGCCTATCCCCTCGTCGAATAAATGTAATTCCTTTCTAATCCGCATATCCTCTAAGTCAAGACGAGCCTTCACAGTATCCTTCGTTCTTCCTTCGATATTGAGAATGGTATAAAATACATTATCAAATATATTCTTTTCAATATGCATGACGTCAAGATTATGTCGAAGAAGAAGCGTTTTCCAATATGGAAGATCAAACAACTTGCTCTTTTTTCTCCAATTTTCGATACTTGTTCGCACCCCTACTTGGCTGGCCAGACCCTTACCAAATATGACATCCTGTGGGTTGGATAACTGATTTAAAATATTGTCCGTAGACCAGAATCTTGGCTGCGCACGTCGTTCATGCTTGCCATTGAACTTAAACTTCTCCTCCATCTATGATCATCTGGCAAGAAACGTCGATGGCCGGTAAAACAAATCTTTCCACGAATACGGTCCGATGTAATATCATCGTTACAAGTTGGGCATGCTTTATACCCTTTTGTACACCATCCAGAAATATCGCCATATGCAGGAAAATCGTTAACTGTCCAAAGCAATGCTGCATGCATACGAAAGATGCCTCCTACAACATGATCATATGTTTGCATCCTTCTTCCCACAAATATTGTAACTCTTCGATCAATGGCTCTAAAAATATGTCTATGTCTCTTCCAGGGGCACGGGGACCCGGGATCAACAAGGCCAATAGATTAAAAGGTGATTTCATGCACTTCCATGATGGTAAATTATAAGGAAATACCATAACAGGCCACATACTATAAGCAGTACTAAGATTACCATATGGATTAAATCCGTCTGTTGCCAACCCTAGCCTGACATTTCGTGAATCAGCTGCAAACCATGGATGTTCACATCAAAATTTTCCATGCATCTCCATCTGATGGATGTCTCATGACATCATCGTCCATATTATTTACCTCCTTATGCCATCGCATGTCACAAGCAGTATGCCTCGACATGAACAATCGACGCAATCGTGGTGTAATCGGAAAGTACCGCAAAATCTTGCATGGTATTTTCTTTTTCTTCTTATCCTTACCACGACTTTCTTTCCATCTGCTTGAATGACAAATTGGACATGCTTGTAGATCTTGTTTATCCTTCCGAAATAGAACACAATCATTCGGACATGCATGTATCTTTTCACAGCGTAGGCCCAAGTCATCGACTCCCAAACCGATCCTTTCAATAATTTTTTGGCTTCATAATGACTTGACGGAAGTAACTCTCCCTCTGGCAGTAAGTCCTTCAAAAATTTGAGCAATCAATTAAACGAGTTGTTTGACCACTTACCAAGTATCTTCATGTGTAATAACTTTATTACGGCGGACAACAGAGAGTACTTCTTACAACCAGGATAAACATCACTTTGTGCATCTCTTAATAGACGCTCGAATCTATCATTTATAGATATATTACTGTCCTCTTCAGCTTCTTGTCTCGAAATGGAATGCTGATGTTCTGCTCTCGCTTCTACATTTACTTCAAATAATTGCGGATGAAGATCCTCTAAAATTTCTCTATCTTCTTCACCAAGTGTTTGTCTTTCACGACTGCATGATCCACCGACTGACGATGGATTTATGGGACTCCTGGACAACATGTTCGAGCTAGTCGGCAAATCTTCACCATGATAAGTCCATCTCTTGTAAGTCACATCTATACCGTGTTCGTATAAATGATTCTGAATGTCCGATAAGGTACACCAAAATAAATTCTACATCGACGACATGGACAACGAGCTTTCCCATCTTCTCTAGTATGATTGGACGCCACATTCATAAAAGTCGTCACACCCGTAATATACTCGGGACAGAGCTTATCACGCAAAGACATCCAACCACGATCCATACCTACATATTTATGATGCAAACTATACAATCAATTTTATGTAATAATAGTTGACTAACGCCTTATATCTCCTACCTATAGGGTGATGGTCCTATTCCATTCAGGAACGTAAGAATTTAATATTGCAATACATGTCTTGTATACCAAAAAAATTTCGGCAGTATTTCGACGCAGTTCTCCAGATACACAAGCATTAAAATTGTGCTATGTATCCAGAGAACATGATCGAAAATACCGACAAAACTCTGCGATATAGAAGCACATGTGTTGCAATATTAAATTCATTCACGTGCCCAAACTGTCCACGAGGACAATTCGAGAATAGTGTGTAAAGCACCAATATTTTTTTCATAAAAAAAAATATTGGTTTATGCACGCTATCCTCGAACGGAAATTCTAAGGCTTATAAATTTGTTATGCTACAATTAATATATTATTATTAAAAAAAATTATTTTTAAAATATTTTTAAATCATGATTAAAATTAATTATATCAAACAAATAATTATATCTAACATTATATCTAATTACTAAAATAATAAATAATTATTTTTAATGGCTAAAATTTATTAAAAAAAATTTAAAAAATATATAAATTAAAAAAATGGTCCTCACCTTCAACTCTTCCGTGAGCAGTGATGGTGACAGTGACGGCAACCGCGATGGCGGCCCGACGGCGGTGCGGCGGTGGCGGTCCGACGGCGGCGGGGCGGCGACGGTGGCGGCCCGACGGTGGGGCAGCGCGGCGGCGGCAGGGCGGCCCGACGGCGGCGCGGCGGCGGGACGCGGCCCTACGAAACCAGACAAGCCAGGTAAGGGATCGACCTTCAACTCTTTCTCAGGTAAGAGACTGAGAAAGAAAATGAGGGAGAGAGACAGGGGATGGATGGCGCTGCGGCGGCGGGGGATGGGAGGCCGAAGCGGTAGGCGGCGGCGAGGGACGGGAGGCCGAAGCGGCAGGCGGCGGCGGGGACGGGAGAGGGTAGGAGGCGCTCGAGGAGCTTGAGCTTGGGGAGGAGATTGGAGGGGACGTTGGTGGCGAGGACAGTAGGGCGGGGCGGACGAAGGCGTGGAGCTGGCGGGGGGAGAGGCCGGCGTGGCGGCGGAGGAAGGCGAGGACGGCGTCAGGCTTGTCGGGGGTGGTGATGTGGAGGAGGGATTTGGAGGCGACGAGGGCCTTATCCTTGGAAGCCCAGACGATCCATCAGGTACTCCGCCATGAAGGGTAGAGGAGAAGAGGAGGAGGTAGTCATTTCGGCGGTGGCCGGCGAGGAAGAATAGGAGAAAGTATGGAAGGAGGAGGAAAGGGAGGGAGGAGAGGTGGCCGCCACCTTCGTTTTATGGATTGGAGGGTTAGGGTTTCAAGGGATTGGAGGGAATCGGAGGGAAGGAGGCAGAGAAGAGGGAGGATTCGGTGCGTGGAGGAGAGGGTGGCGAGGCGGGAGGGAGATGGCCGGCGCGCTGGGAAGGGGGCTCGATCAGCGACGGGGGGCGGGCTCGAGCGGCGACGGTGGCGGGGAGGGAGGGCTCGACGGCGGTGGGGAGGGAGAGAGAGAGAGGATGGTGGCGGGGAGGGAGAGGACTTACCGGGAAGGACGACCGGCGACGGGGAAGGAGGACTGTCGCCGGAGATCGGGGAGGGAGAAATCAGGGTTATTTTCAATTAGGGCAGAATATCAAAGGTTTTTTTTAATTAAAAAATATTTAGCGACGAAATACATTCGCTGATAAAAATAAATATTCTGTCGCAAAAAAATATATTTTTTGCAACAAAATATTTTCGTCGCAAAAAATTAATTTTTGGCAACGAAAATTTAATTTCGTCGCAAATGATCGTAAAATCAAGTTTCTCGCAACGAAACAAATATTTCGTCGCATAAAATCAAATTTTTTGCGACGTAATTATTTTCGTCGCAAAAAAAAAAATTAGCAACAAAAATTTTTTCGTCGCCAAAAAAAATAATTTTTTGCGATGAAAAAATTTTCGTCGCTAAACATCATTTCTAGCAATGAAATTTAAATTTTCGTCACAAAATATTCAAAATTTTTTTAATAAAATAAAATTTAGCGACGCAATAGTTTCGTCGCTAAATATAAATAAAATTGATCGCAAAAGCCTTTCTTTTTAGCAACGAAATATCAATTTCGTCGTAAAAAATATGATTTTTTGGCGATAAATTTTTTTTTTCGCAAAAAATAATTTTTTAACTACGAAAAAAAAATTTCATTGCCAAAAAAAATATTTTTTGCAACGAAAAAAATTTTCGTCGCTAAAAATCAACTTCTAGCAACAAAAATAAAAATTTCGTTGCAAAAGATATAACTTTTTGCAACGCAATTTTTTTCGTCGCAAATACCTAATTTTTGGGGACGAAATTTAAATTTCGTTGCAAAAGCTTAATTTTTTGCGATGAAATATATTTCGTCGCTAAAATTTCGTCGCAAAAAATTAAATTTCTTGTAGTGTGATAATAAAGCTCGTTGGGGTAAATCATCATCTCTCAACCGACTAAACGGGTAACCGATTAAGAGGATCATGTCGATTTTGATATTAGTCGACGATCCAATTCGGAGTTCAATCGATCATGATCAACTAAGATTAATTTGGATTTCAGCCGACTAAGTTCAACATGTGAATGTCGATATCCGGCTAATAACTTTCTCGATTTCTTGCCGATGTCTTGATCCCGAGAGATTAGGGATCGAGCGACATTTGCTCAACATGGATGTTTATTACCCACATTTATGAGATCATGAAGCATAACAACCACCCACTGATCACTTCTTATATGATTTTAATGATAGTTAATGAGGTAACCACTCACTAAAGGCAATAACTTCTACGTTTGAAATTTTAAGAGACAGAAGTTACACAGTAACGACATTCTCCATCCTATATAAAGTGATAAGTAGGGAGCTTAGAGTAAGATTTTTTGACTACTCAACTCTTTGCTCTCGTGCTTTGGTTCTTTCTACTGTTCTCTATCTCTGAGAAATTCTTTATCGGATAATTTCTAGCCGGTAAACTTGATTTTACAAGTTCTCTACTGTCTGTCCATCAGGTTTAGCTCCTTGATTCTCAGCCGACCATCTCACCGGAGATTTGCGGAACTAGAGCCCATCAAAATCGTGTTTGTTTGGATAAGATTTCCATGATTGCTCCAGGAGTACCTGAATAAGACGGCAGCTAGGAACATTGCCTTGACGGTCAACGTCCCCTCACAGGTGTTGTCTTGTTCACCAAGAAGAAGGTGATGGAGCAAGGGACAAACCAGATTATCCCAGCAACAAAGAAACTTGACTTGAATGCGCCGGTGGCACATCTAAACCTTGCGAGTCTGTCAAAGCTTGAGATCACATTCAGACCATCAAACACAGGGTCCTAGCAACCCTTTGCCTACAAGAGCATAGAGGCTGTATGCTTCCCCTATGGCAGGATTGGCCACTTGCAGCAGGATTGCTCCTTTGCGAAGGATTAGGCCAGCAAGATAATAAAAATATACACTTTTATGAAGTTACAAAAAAAAAAAAAAAAAATCTATAATTTGCTAATCAAAGCATTGGACAAAACAATTGTGCAATGAATCCATAGGAACCATCTGACAGATCATGGCTCTATCCTAATCTTTTTTTTGATAGAAGGCTCTGTCCTAATCTTAGTATTATAGATTATTACCGTATAGAGCTGCAAACGGGTTAGCTTGGACCTGGGATGCTTTGAACCTGGTCCAACCTGATTTCATATGCCGACCTTGATATTGGACTTGGAGTCAGCCTACTAGATTATCTGGTTGGATCAATTCTAGTCCATGAAAAATGTTTTAGACCCATTGCGTCCTTCAAATTAGGTTGGGATCATGTATCGCCACACACAATCTAAAATATTCAGACCAGAGTCGGGGTTTGGTACATATCTACATTTATTTATTAATAAGTTTTCATTAAAAAAAATATTTTTACTTTTGAATCAAGCCGAATTTTGATTGCTACAAAATTGTTGTTGTGGTAAACTTCATAAATAAATATTTATCCAGAATGCAATTTACTTTAAGAGGTCAATAACCTTTCCTAATATAATGAAATTATTTTGATTACTCTTATCTTAGTAAAAGGAAACGAAGAAATAGCCTGAAATACTTTCTTCAAGTCAATTTAGGCCGGGTAAATAACAAGAAAACTGATTAGGGTATTTTGTGTATTGAGATGACTGGGAATATACTCATAAGCACCTCATGATTCAACATAGAGATTAAATGGTACTATGGAGACGAACTGATATTATGTTTTTCTACTTACATTGCCTCGATGCCATTTTTTTTTTTTTTTTTTTTTCTGATGACACCAAGCACAGGTACGAAAGCATACATCCAGATAGCGGAAACTACAGAAAATTCAATTCTCCTCCGAATTAAACATAAACACCAAGACCAGCAAATTGGTATCCCAAAACAAAGAGACACATGGCCCCACACTTGTGTCAGCCAAAAGAGAAGTAGAAGTAGCCGAAGCAGATAATTGATCACAACTTTGACAATAGTTGTATTAGGGATTAAGCAGGACTCGAAGAGATACAGCCAAAGTCGAAATTAAACTTGCAAAAACAACACAACCAAGTTAAATGCACTAGTTTTGAAAGTCCAGAATCATAGGAAGACATGAACATCAAGAACAGCAAGATACAGCCAGACAATAATCACACATGGCATATACTCGTACTCGAAAAGGACCTTGTTACAGCGAAGAAACCATTAGAGTTGGAATGGGAAAAGAGAGAAGCAAACATTCTGAAGACTCATACCAGCCGAGGCACCGAAAGCCTCAGGTTATTGAATTCTGACAAGACACTTGCAGAGTGGCTGAAGTACTACTACTACACACTAAATACCCTAACAACCTCATGCCCTTTTCTCCATTACTCGTCAACAGATCAGAAACCTAGAGGAATCAGAATCAGTACTTGTAGTCCTTGACATGGAGGCTCTCTGAGACACCTTCTCCCTTGGCAGCATCTCCCTCGTATGCCCCTAGGGTGGCCTCTGAATTCGCCTTGCACCTAGAAAGGAAAGCAGCCCTGGCCTTCTCAACATTCTCCTGTTTTCCAGCCCATGTCTTGAGCGTGCTCTGCTGCAGCGCACGGCCAAACGAGAAGGAGAGCGACCATGGCTTCTTCCCCTTAAGCTGGTTCATCGCATTTAGGTTCAAAGTAGCCTCCTCCTCACTTTGACCGCCAGAAAGGAAGACGATGGCTGGAACAGCTGCCGGGACAGTTCTCAAGAGAGCACGCACCGTGCACTCAGCCACTACCTTCGGAGCTACCTTCTTTGAGTCTGACCCAGGAGTCACCATGTTGGGCTTCAATAAACTTCCTTCCAAGAGAACATGGTGATCGTTCAGTGCCTTATAACAAGCAGCAAGCACCCGCTCTGTCACCCAGCACAGCGATTGATATCATGGGGCCCATCAACGAGGATCTCAGGCTCCACAATTGGAACAAGGCCATTCTCCTGGCAGATGATGGCATATCGAGCCAACCCGTTGGCATTCTCATTGATCGCAAGCTGGGATGGCTCGGTTGGGCCAATCTTCAGGACAGCACGCCACTTAGCAAAACGAGCCCCTGCTTCATAGTACTTGGCACAGCGCTTGCCAAGATCATCATGGCCTTGGGTTGTGGTCTCACCATTGGTCCCAGCAAGCTCAACGGTACCCTTGTCTACCTTGATGCCAGGGAGGACCCCACCTTCCTTGAGGACTTCGACAAACGGTTTTCCATCAGCTGTCTTCTGGTAAAGGGTCTCTTCAAAAAGGATGACACCGCTGAGGTACTGTAGAGCACCCGGTGTGCAGAAAAGAAGCTCACGTAAAGCACGGCGATTGGCTTCAACGTTCTCCACATTGATGCTGGCGAGACGTTTGCCTATGGTGCCGGTGGACTCATCAGCTGCGAGAATCCCCTTGCCAGGGGTCGCAATGTAAGCTGCATTGGCAATCAGTTCATCTGCAAGAAAAGGAGAAATTAGAATCTATCTTGCAACAAAGAAATGTATCAGCTTACAAATCATACATCAACAGGTCGGCGCGACCTGAATTATCTAACAAGTTATGCTGAAAAAAATAATATATTTCAAGAGAAAATAAAGGCTGAGATGCTCATACAATGACAATGAAGGTATACAGAAAGAAAGGAAAGAAGCACACTTTCTTTTGCACTGGCAAAGCAGGGTGTAAACATAAATATTTTATCCATTTCTACCATGATGACAGCAGCTAAATATAGCTGAACCCACCTGACTACAGATATTGAAAAAAGCTATAGCTGATTGTGATGATCGGGAAGGCCACAAAATATACCTTCTGACTTTGATTAAGTGAAAAGAAGCAAAAGTCTAAATTGTATTTACACAGGCACCAAACAGATTAAGATATATGCGAGTCCACACGCCAGACATGTAAAAGCAGGCTTTAAAAAATGCTACAATAAATCCAGGCTCAATCTTGCTCAGGTGACACATTAGGGTCTGCAAGAGCCCTTCTTTTGCTATTTAGGCTATAAAGCAGCTTAGTATGAAGATGGGAGGAACTGGAAATAACCACTAAGAGAATAGGAGCATCAGCAGTTCACAAGGATAATAATGGCAAACCAGGATGACAGCAAATCAGAAGCTAAGACCACCCAAAAGATCAAATATCTGCAACACCTAAAACAACACAGAGCCAAAACGGTATGAACCAAATTTGAAGGTCAGAATAGATTTGCATAAGCCTGCACTGAGAAGAGCCAGGAATCAGATAGGATTCAGGTCTCCAGATCCAGAAGCACCTATGGTTATCAGTCCAGTCAGATTGTCTGAGAATTATTACACTGCAGATCAAAGCTTTTGTGCAGAAAAAAAAAAGTTTATGTGGACATGGATTGGACCAAGGGCTGCAGTATGGAAAAAAGGTCTATTTCTGTTTTTCTGGCAGAAGAAACATTCTAACTAGAGATTTTTTTAAAGAAAAAATAGAATGTTTTGCATATGGAAGACAAGTTGGTTCTAATTCCTAATAAGTACCGATTTTTCATCAAAAAGAGCCATAGAGCTGCCAAACCACACCGAGCACACTCCTTAGCCTTAAAGCAGGATATTGGGTTGTACAATACAAAAATCTTTCATGTGAAATCAGGATTCTTCATCCCCCATGAATACACGAGACCGCAAGAATTATCATTATTACTGTTCTTTCTTACATGTTCTTGCTTCGATAACTCAGCTACATAAAACAACTTTATGCCACACAATTTCACATGCACAGCAGTACCTAGAATAGTAACAAAAATTTTCAAGACAACACATACAACAGCAGAAGTTACAATCCGTTTATTCTAAAATACTAAAAGTTCATCTCTTGAAACCCATGTCAGTGCTTGGAATTTAATATTATAGACCCTAGATATAAGAACGCCCTCGAGCTTTGATTGCTGCCCCAAATTGACAATGAATTCAGGGTATCTAGTTATCCTACAGATGTTTTTTCATGTGATAAAAACTCTGTGCTCCAGGCCCTTGTTTGGGCTTAGGAAAGCCCCTCTAGGTTCCATTTTTTTTTTTTTTCTCCTAAAGGGCATCTTGGAGATGATGTTGTTAATTGTTTTCACCATGAAATGCAGACATATCAACCTACTAGCTAGCTATATTTCAAAGGCAATTCCATCTACCTCATTCCCTCAAAGAAGGACAACGTAGAACTTTCAGCAAGGTGCATGCGATATCAAAAAGCCTTCCATAGTTTGTTCTCTACTGTCTTCTAAGTAACAATCTAGAACCTCATCGAAAAAGGATGATCGGAAGGTGCTATTTGGAGTCCTTTGACCTTGTGTAAGTAGATCCACCCAGTGCATAAGTGGTATGAGGTTAAGCGGGTTCTCACATGCTCTTCCCTTCTAAACCTCACATTGTCAGACTCAAAAGTTTAGATTTCTTCAAGTTCAATAAATATCATGATCAGCACATGGCCCAACCCAAATGGGCCTGTGCTGCAGTACACACGTAGTGTGGACTATAAATTGGACCTCACTTGATATCCATCCATAGCAATCTAGAAAGTAACCCAAAGGTATTATGTGAATTTGTTAACCATAAATACACAAGATATTTTGTCTCAGAAATCCCAAAACCTCACATTTCAAAAAATTGGTCTCAACGAATTAATAAAACCACCCCCACAACCTAGCACCTCCCCAACAAGAATCTAGGTTATCGCACGTGCGGTAGAGTCACTTAAGATGAAAGCAGAACAGCCACAGAAAAGCATCACGATAATCCAAAAGAAATCCATACGGGCAAATCAAGAGGAAACCAACGAAGTAGCATCCGCGAAATCAATGTGATAAAGTTTATCTGACCAGATTCATGTTCATACACCGAATTTTTTTTTTTTTTTTTTTTTAACCAATAAGTAATAAAGCTTGGGCAAAGCGAATTTTTTAAGGTCAAGAAGAAACAACGTTCGGCCAATAATAAAAAAAAGGAAAAAAAAAATCAAATCTGTTTATCAAAGGTTTATCTAATCACAAAGGGGAAAAATACTTTAATATTCTTCAGGCCGGAGAAAATAAGAAGATTCTTTCCATAAAAAAAAAAAGAAAAATCGGATCATTTTCAGCCCAAGAACAAGCAATAAGGTTCTTCTCATCCAAAAAAAAAAAAAAGAAAAGTCAAATCAGCCATCAGAGAGGATACATCGAATTACCGCGATATTTTCCACAGTAAGCAGACATCGTCGTCGGCTCTCCTTTCCTCTTCTTCTTGCCTCTCGGAGTAGTGGTAGTGCTGGGGGGGGGGCGGCTAAGGAGTGGGGAGGAAGAAATAATATAAAAGTGTATGATGGGTTAGAGATAGGGATGGGTTTTGGCGGCCTGATGAGCAAGCGTCGCGAATGTCGTCATCGGATCCAGTCGTGCCTATCTTCGGCCCTTGAAGGTCCACTTTGTCCCAACCAGGTAGCCCAGCTGGGCCTCCATATAACACAAAGACGAGGGTTCAGGCCCATGGTATTAGCATGCCCGCAGTTCTTGTAATCTTGCGTCTTCCAACATATTATGGTTTATCTCGGACAACATGAAAGAATAATCCCTTGGGTACCTTGTTAATTTGTTAGCCAATATGG
>NC_026001.2:1261671-1294171 GCF_000442705.2 Elaeis guineensis | reverse complement strand
TCAGTAGTAAGTTTTTTTTTCACCACTACAGAGAAGGCGTGCTGCTCTTCTATACTTCTAGTTACTCTTTAAGCTTTCC
This sequence comes from Elaeis guineensis, assembly GCF_000442705.2. Taxonomy (NCBI): domain Eukaryota; kingdom Viridiplantae; phylum Streptophyta; class Magnoliopsida; order Arecales; family Arecaceae; genus Elaeis; species Elaeis guineensis. Next base: position 1,294,092 of record NC_026001.2, on the reverse strand, counting down.
TATTAGTGAAAAAAACAATTGAAGAAAATAAATGCCATGATACACAATCTAGTTATGTCTTGTTGGTTATGGTATTGGTTCCATCTTGTTGCAGCATCTGTTTGATTTGGCATCATCCTTTCATCATCCAATCTTTCTTGATTCTACTTCCCAACTACATCCACCTATCAGATTGCTGCTAAAGCCAAAATGAGCCAAGACTTTGTGCTTCTTTTATCCTGCCCTCACATGAGCTATAACATTGTCTAGTTCGGATACATTTGTTTCCTCAAATTAGTTGCACAAGTTTAATTCCATTGCTTGATAAAAATATCTGACAGTAAATTTCTATTCTTATTTTAGTTGTAGCTATAATTTCTTCACGTCATTATCTATGTTACAGTAAGAACTTGTGCAGGGGTATTTGGATCCATAGAAGCCGATCCGTCCTTTCAAAATCATATTGGATTAACTTCACAAACTTGAATTAAATCATATCACAATAAATCTCAACAAATAGCAGTAACTAAAGGGTTGAATCAATAAATTAATATGCTACCAACAGAATTGATGAACATGGTTGCCTTAAAAGAAGAAGAAGAAGAAATGATGAACATGGTGATCCTCGGCCTGATTCACTTTTCCCATGAAAAGTATAGAAGTCAGAGAGAACCTGTGAGTTGACAGATCTTTGCTAAAGCTACTCCCTTTCCATATTTTTCAAGCAATTCAGATTCCAAGTGAAATTGATGAGAAGTTGATGGACGAACCACCCCATGAGAACGGTTTGCTATGGATTCGTTCCTTTCTCTCAGAATAAACAGGTCTGAATCTATTGTTCGCTTAAGTTGGAAAGCGCCATGCTAAAGTGTTAACAATATTTATGATGCGATTCTTACCATCAATCATCATTAACTTATCCCTACAAATTAATATGGAAAGCCTTGCTAGATCTCCAGTTTTCTTCTTGGATCCAGATAAAATTATACTTACTGCTGTGGCTAAGGGTCATGGCTCCGTGAGGTATTGTCCACTCTGGTCTGTAGATTTTATGATTTTGTTCTTCAAAAGTGCCTCACATGGGAAGAATGATCTTTTCCTATGGAAGCCAGAGTCCTAGCCCCTTGACTTACAATCAATATGGGACTAATGATGTTCTTTTTTTTCTACACCATAATATAGCTCTCCAATCAAAAAAAAATCTATGTATGGAAGGCAGGAGCCCAACAATTACAGAGGTGGTCCTCTATTGTGATTTTTCAGTAAAGACCCCGATGTATAAATGTTCACAATCCGGCTCACACGGGCGGACAATATTCACCCAAAGCCCCATTGCGACCGCAATGCTGTCGCATCATTAGTGTGGCTAAGAACTCATAGCTCGATAGGTATTATCTGCTCTGATCTTTGAGCCTTATGGTTTTGTCCTTCAAAAATGCACTTTACATAGAAAAGATGGTCCTCTTTGACTCACCGTCAATGTAGAATTAATAATGTCATCCCTTCTACACCATGACACTTACCAATACAAATTAATTTAAAACCTTACAAAATCTTCGTTGGTTCTCCAGGTATCACTATAACTTAATTCTCATATCACTTGTGATCTTTTTTGGGTAAGTATCACATGAGATCTTTATATTCTAACACCAACAATGTCAAATCACTTTAGATCACATCCTCGGAAGAGCAACTTCAGAAAGTTTGATTACTGGGATAGGACCTCACAATATAATGGGACAAATAAGATGCATTCAATTCGCTGATGATATCTTATTATTTTGCAAGCATTCTAAATTTCACATTCAGATGCTAAAGCTTATCTTATACTCCTTTGAATTACCTATAGGTCTAAAGATAAACTTCGCCAAAACCAAAGTCTTGGGTTTAGGCCTATCCACAAAGGAGACCTCAGACTCTGCTCGATTACTCGGGTGCCAAATAGGAGATTTTGCGATAAAATATTTGGAAACACCATTACATTATAGCACTCTCAAATCTCAAGAATGGAATTTTCTGATAGAAAAAATTGAGAAAAAGCTTGCAGGATGGAAGAGGAGAACTCTATCAATTGCTGGGGGCAGGCCTGGTACTCGTTAATTCTGTTCTCAGATCCATACCAATATATTGGATGGCAGTCTTACATATTCTGGTGAACATCATACAAAAAATAGATAGGTTATGCAGAGCTTCTTGTAGGATGACATGAATACAGAAAGTAAGGTCAAGTATCCAGTTAACTGGACACAAATCCGTAGACCAAAGATTTTTGATGGTTTAGGCATACCTAACCTCTCATATATCAACCAAGTGTTACTACTAAAATGGTGGTTCAAGTTCTACAATGATGGTGATAAGCCTTGATGCAAGTTAATTCGAAGCATCTACTATTCGAAGAGAACGCCAGGAACCCCCGTCCAATCTAATGAAGTCCGCTTCACCATTTGGAGAAGCATTGTAAAGCTTTACCAATTATTTCAGCAATTCTCATAGTGCGTGATGGAAGACAGACATCCTTCTGGCATGATTTTTGGCAAGGAGACACCTCTTTCCTTACGGCTACTTACGGCTACCTAACTTATGCCTCTTCACCACCAAGAAGATAGAATCCATAGCTGACTTCATTGGAATAGGGGATTGGCCCAATCACTTTAGACAACCTCTATGTTCTACAGCAACCAGTGAGCTTAACATCATGATGTCCATAATCAATAGCATGCAGCTTAGTACAGGGAATGATTGAAGAAATTGAAAATGGCACTCATTCCATCAATTCACAAGCAAGCGATGTTACTAATTTATGATGCATGGAGGAATTTTAGCATATTTTGGTAAATTATTTGGCATCTTCCAATCCCAGAAAAGATTAAGGTCTTTAATTGGTGGTGTTATCACAACAGGATTCTCACTGCAGGTAACCTTGTCAAAAGAGAGATACTAGGTCCTATCTCATGTCCGCTATGCTCTGCTCAATCTGAAGACTTAAATCATCTAATGTTGGAGTGTGAATACTCCAGATCTATATGGATGACAATCTTTCAAAACATAACAATCCAACAACTACCAAAAAGCATTCATGAATTGTGGCATCAATGGAGAACAAACATCCATCAAAGCAAATCAAACTTAGCGGTGGATATTCTTATTGCAACTAGTCTCTAGCATATCTGGAAGGTCCCTTAGTTCAAGGTTTGTTGAATGGATTAACTACTTTAGAGAAGTTGAAGTTACCACCATCTTTGAAGACCTTCACAGCTTACTTCTTCAAATGGGTTCCAGTGGACAATTGCATGGGCTGAGTCTCATGTATTGTACTCATGGATACATATTGCATGTGCTAAGATGCCACCAATGAGCCTAATCTTTTGTACTGTTTAATATATATATATATACATACACAAGGAAAGCATCTTACTTCCTCTGCCTTCTCCAAAAAAAAAAAAGCTACCATTTATGCTTCACAAGAATAAGTTGGTAACACTTATCTTGTGATAAAGATGCAAAGAGTGCAATTGCATGGGTGCGGTTGTTATTAATTAAGATCAAGATGTTAAAATGAGATTTTATGAGAACTAATTGTTAGACAAGTAGATAATGGGGAACCACCTTCACAGATGTCCCCTCCTAGCATTTCCATATTCGAGGCGGTGTGGGGTTGGGGGGACAGAAGTTTGATGTGCAGGCTCGAATGTCAAGTTGCCAATGAACTTGGTCTTATAATATATATATATATATACATATATATATATATATATATATATATTGGTACAAAAATTCATTTGCGTCGGAGAAGCTGGAGTCGAAGGAGTCGCGGTCGCCGTCGGGACCTGCAAAAGAAGTCTAAACCGGAGATGGGTTGCTCCGGCAAGACCCTCCGACGCTCAAGTCAGTTCTCTGCCTCAACAAGAATGGAGTGCTCGAACGGAAATTTTAGCAGAGTTTTTAGGTAAAAACGAGAGCTTATCGAATAACGTATCTAGGATTCCCCTTTTATAGATGGAGGGGACGACAAATTGATAGCGACGCCTGTAACCGTCTGATAGTGGGCCGCCCAGAGTCAGGAGAAATTTATTGCGGAGGGTAGTGGAGTGGAATCGTGGCTATCGCCGTGGCTTGCCACGTGGAGTCAGTTACGGGAGTGGAGCGGCGTCCGCTGTCGTGACTTGTCAGGGAATGGTAGAATCGCACAGGATCCGCCGCAGGGAGTGGAGTAGTATCGTGGCCGTTAATACGGTCTGTCAGGGAGTGATGGAGCTGCGTAGCGTCCGCCGCAGGGAGTGGAGCAGTGTTGTGGCCGTTACTGTGGCCCGCCAGGGGGTCTGGACTTGTCGGCCGAAGTTCGGTTGGAGTCGGTAGCGAGGTCCGGTACCCGTAGCAGTTTGGGCGAAGTCTACTTACAGTTGGGGTCGTGGGCGGAGTCCGGCTCCCGTAGGAGTCCGGACGAAGTCTGTCTGCAGCCGTTGGAGTCGAGGACGGAGCCCGGCTCCCGTAGGAACCTAGGCGAAGTCTTCCTGCAATTAAAATCAAAGGCGAAGTCCGGCTCCCGTAGGAGTCCGGACAAGGCTTACTGGCAGTTGGAGTTGAAAATGGAGCCCGGCTCCCGTAGAAGTCCGGGCGAAGTCTACTTGCGGTCGAAGTCGTAGGCGGAGTCCGGCTCTCGTAGGAGTCCGGACGGAGTCTTCCTGCAATTAAAATCAAAAGCGAAGTCCGGCTCCCGTAGGAGTCCGGACAAGGCTTACTGGCAGTTGAAGTTGAGGACGGAGCCCGACTCCCGTAGAAGTCCGGGCGGAGTCTACTTGCGGTCGAAGTCGTAGGTGGAGTCCGGCTCCCGTAGGAGTCCGGGCGGAGTCTTCCTGCAATTAAAATCAAAGGCGAAGTCCGGCTCCCATAGGAGTCCGGACAAGGCTTACTAGCAGTTGAAGTTGAGGATGGAGCCCGGCTCCCGTAGAAGTCTGGGCGGAGTCTACTTGCGGTCGAAGTCGTAGGCGGAGTCCGGCTCTCGTAGGAGTCTGGGCGGAGTCTTCCTGCAATTAAAATCAAAGGCGAAGTCCGGCTCCCATAGGAGTTCGGACAAGGCTTACTGGCAGTTGAAGTTGAGGACGGAGCCCGGCTCCCGTAGAAGTCCGGGAGGAGTCTACTTGCGGTCGAAGTCGTAGGCGGAGTCCGGCTCCCGTAGGAGTCCGGGCGGAGTCTTCCTGCAATTAAAATCAAAGGCGAAGTCCGGCTCCCGTAGGAGTCCGGACAAGGCTTACTGGCAGTTGAAGTTGAGGACGGAGCCTGGCTCCCGTAAAAATTCGGGTGGAGTCTACTTGCGGTCGAAGTCGTAGGCGGAGTCCGGCTCCCGTAGGAGTCCGGGCGGAGTCTTCCTGCAATTAAAATCAAAGACGAAGTCCGGCTCCCGTAGGAGTCCGGACAAGGCTTACTGGCAGTTGAAGTTGAGGACGGATACCGGCTCCCGTAGAAGTCCGGACGGAGTGATGGGAGTTCACCAACGGCAGTCGAAAGTCAGAAGAGACTTGTGAGGGTCAATTCCGCCAAGAACTTCGGTCGAGGGTATCTTATACCCAACACCAGTCCCCCACTTTCGAGTTTGAATTTTGAATGAAGAAAGTTTAGAGAGGTTGTCGCAGTCGAAGTTTCCCTTCTGACGTCTCGGCGCAACCGCCCTCGGATATGTCAGCATTTAACGCGCGCATGCCAGAGCCCTTTTTTCGATTAGGGTGATCCGAAAAATCTTTTCGAAACTCCCACCGAGATGCGATCCCAAGCGTCGCACTGTGAAAATTTGCGAACAGTCAATCCTCGATAGCGGCGAGTGGGACACGCGGGACACGTGGTAAGCACCGATTGGTCTAGGGATATCCGCCACCATAATTGCGCTGAGATCCGCTGCCTATTTAAACCCCCTACCCTTCCTTTGGGGCTTTACTCCGCCTAAAAGACGGCATCTTTCTTTCGTCTGAGAGCTTGGCTACTCAGCCACTCCCTCGATACCCCTGCCAACTCCGAGCGTCTTCCGTGCCGGTCTTTGCCGTCTCTCTGCCGTCCTCAGCCCCCCGATTTCTCTCTAGGGGGTAACCCCGCCAGGTCCTCCGCCCCAGAGGCCATCCTCAAGAGGATGCCTAGGGCTTGGAGGAAGGCAGGGAGGAGAACAGCGGTCTACGAGTTCTCCAGTCATCGAGCGGCCGCTGAAGGTCCCTGTCGCTTCAAAGGGGTTTGAGGAAGAATTCCTTCAACAACAGGGGTTTAATGACGGAGACCGCCGATAAAGGCATTCTGTCTGAGAATTTCGGAGTAGCAAGACGGGGTGACATCGGTCAGGAGGGCAGAGCTGTCGTCGCAAGCTGTGACGGGATCCTTGATGTCGTCGGTGCCGAGGGACCAGAAGCGGTCGGCGTCGACGGTGGGGCAGCAAAACTTATTGCGGGGACGGTGGAAGTAGCGCATGTCGACCTTGTCGGAACACTTTGGACGGTGGTTGTCACGGAGCATTTGGTGATAGCGCATATCTCTGGCACCGCCGCTGCCTCCGAGGTGACTCCGGTTCTTCTTGAAATAGGTCTTCGTCGTCGCTGCCGTCGCCCTGATTGCCCTTGAAATCTATCCCATCCTTTTCCCCCCGGGGTTGGGATTTTGGAGGTGGAGCGAAACAAGACGGGGCAAGAGCCGATAGGTCTGCTACATGCATTGGGAAACACGGCCGGGAAGGACAGGAACGGGAAGAGAAGTTTGCAGCTTGAAGCGGCCTCCGGGGTATCCTTTCCAAGCCGTATTTCGAGCCTTGTAATAATGTATTCTTTTCTGGCCCTCCGGGTCTTATAACGTACATCTTGTTAGTTGAAGAATGAGAGGAAGATTTTGTTACCTCGTGAATTGCTGTCCGCCGAACTTCCTTCCCTCTCTCATCTTCTTTTTTCTCTTTTTCTTCTTTTTCTCTTTTCTCTCTTTTTTTTTTTTTGACGTCGTCCTTAGGTCGCCGGTGGCTCTTTTATTTGTGTTGAATTATCGTTTGCCGAGCTCCTTTTCAATTTTTGCATCGCTCGAAGATACTCGGTTGCCATCATATCGATCCATCCTTTCCGCTAGCGACCGCGGACTTGCCTGGGGGCCATTCGGGCTTGGTGTCCCCCTCAGGGCATGAGCTCAGAGGTCTGAGCTTCTGTCACCCCGAGGAAGTTGTCCTACCTCGGATTTGCGTAGAAAGCTTTCTTGAAAGCTGGGATTCCTGATGAGGGCCCCAATCCTTGCCGCGACAGGGTTCTCCGCACCTTGGGCGCTGTTTATTTTCCAATCGTCGCTGATGTGGCCCATCGCCTTCCTTTTTCTTTTTCGCCTGAAATTTTTCCTCTGCTTTCAGCGAGGCTACGGGAGTTCGGTTCCCGTAGGTAAAGTCGGGGCGAAGTTCGGCTCCCGTGGGAGTCCGGACGAAGATTACCAGCCGTTGAAGTTGGTGACGGAGCCCGACCCCCGTAGGGGTCTGGGCGGAGTGGAGTCCCCCTGTGATTGGAATTGCGGACAGAGCCCGGCTCCCGTAGGAGTCTGGACGGCGTCTTCCTGCAGTTAAAGTAAGGCACGAAGTCCGGCTCTCGTAGGAGTCCGATGGGGTTTATCACTAGTCGAAGTTGGCGACGGAGCCCGGCTCTCGTAGGAGTCCGGACGGAACTTACCATCGGTTGAAGTTGGTGACGGAGCCCGGCTCCCGTAGGAGTCCGGACAGAGTCCTCCTTGCGGTAGAAGTCGCAGGCGGAGCCCGGCTCCCGTAAGAGTCCGGACCTTCGATTTTGCTCAAGCTAGGACGAGGTTTTTCTCCCATCCTTAGCAGGGCTGTGGGGGCGCATGTGGGCGTTGCAGGGCCTCTCCTCCCATCCGGTCTAAATGGAACCGGGCCTTCGACTTTGCTCAAGTTAGGGCGAGGTTTTTCTCCTGTCCCTAACAGGGCTGTGGGGGCGCATACGGGCGTTGCAGAGCCTCTCCCCCCATCCGGTCTAAATGTAACCGGGCCTTCGACTTTGCTCAAGTTAGGGCGAGATTTTTCTCCTGTCCTTAACAGGGCTGTAGGGGCGCATATGGGCGTTGCAAGGCCTCTCCCCCATTCGGTCTAAATGAAATCGGGCCTTCGACTTTGCTCAAGTTAGGGCGAGGTTTTCCTCCTGTCCCTAATAGGGCTGTGGGGGCGCATATGGGCGTTGCAGGGCCTCTCCCCCCATCCGGTCTAAATGGAACTGGGCCTTCGACTTTGCTCAAGTTAGGGCGAGATTTTTCTCCTGTCCCTAACAGGGCTGTGGGGGCGCATATGGGCGTTGCAGGGCCTCTCCCCCCATCCGGTCTAAATGAAACTGGGCCTTCGACTTTGTCGGGACGAGGTTTCCCTTTAATTTGTTTGAATTGTCCAAAGACATACAGGTATGCAACTTTTGATTAAAATGAAGTTATTGATAGTACATCCGTAAGTTTTTCGAGCTCCATGGTCGTGGGAGGTCGGCTCCTCCGAGTTCCTTAAGATAATAAGCTCCGGGCCGGACTACTTCTTTGACTTCATACGGTCCTTCCCAGTTTGGGGCGAGTTTCCCCCGATCCTGAGGTTGTGAGACAGCGGCTCGTTGAAGCACTAGATCTCCTGCTCTAAAGGTTTTGTTCTTGATCCGGGTGTTGTAATATCGAGCGACTTTCTGTCTGTAGGCTGCCATTCGAACCTGAGCTATCTCCCGTCTTTCTTCCAGCAGGTCGAGATTGGCTCTAAGACTCTGCAAATTTTGGTGTTCGTCGAATGCCACGACTCGTGCCGACAGGAGTTTAAGCTCGATTGGGATGACGGCTTCCGTATCGAAGGCTAAAGCAAAGGGGGTCTCCCCCGTAGGTAGCCTCTGGGTAGTTCGATACGCCCACAACACATGATAAAGTTCGTCCGCCCAAGTTCCCTTCGCTTTTTCGAGCCTTGTCTTAATCCCCTGCAAAAGGGTTCGATTAGTTACCTCAGCTTCGCCATTCGCCTGGGATGGGCTACTGATGTGAAGTTGTGGGAGATGTTCAGATCTTCACAGAATTCGACGAATTTTGCTCCCGCGAATTGCCGTCCATTATCAGTGATTAGGGTTCTATGCAGATCGAACCTACACACGATCGACTTCCAGACGAAATCTTGCACATTTGCTTCTGTGATTTTCGCTAGTGGTTCGGCTTCAACCCATTTGGTGAAGTAGTCGATCGCTACAAGGAGGAACTTCCTTTGTCCAGATGCCAGGGGAAAGGGGCCGAGAATGTCCATCCCCCATTGTGCAAAAGGCCATGGGGCACTCAAGGGTGTGAGCTCGGTGGCGAGCTGTCTCTGGACGTTGGCGTATCTCTGGCATCGATCACACTTTTTGACATATTCAATCGAATCATGATGCATTGTTGGCCAGTAATATCCCTGGCGGAGCAACTTGTGGGATAAAGATCTAATCTCCAAATGGTTTCCGCAAATTCCTTCATGTACTTCCCACAAGGCGTAGTCAGCTTCCGAGGGTCGGAGACATTTTAAGAGGGGCAAGGAGTATGATCTCTTGTACAACTTGTCCTCATAAAGGATGTACCGGGAGGCCTGATTTTGGAGCTTCCGGGCTTCTTTCGCATCCTGGGGGAGAACTCCATCTCTGAGATAGATTATCAGTGGGTCGACCCAGCTGGGCTCGTGGTCAATCTTCATCATGGGCCGCGATTCTTCTGTACTCGGGTGCTTTAGAACTTCAAAGAGAACGCCTTGGGGCAATTCGACCGGAGCCGACGTCGCCAGCTTGGAGAGAAGGTCAGCCCTGGTATTTTCCAACCTTGGAATCCGTCTAATGTTGAAGCTGCTAAAGGCGGGAGTGAGCTCCTTTACCTTCTCAAGGTATTTGGCCATACTGTCCTCCCGCACTTCGTAACTCCCGCTGACTTGTCCCATCACTAGTTGAGAGTCACTGTGCACCCGGAGCTGACCTATTCCCAGCTCTTTGGCGATCCTTAGTCCTGCGATCAGAGCTTCGTATTCCGCTCCATTGTTTATCGCGGGAAACTCGAAACGCAGAGTGTATTCCGCGATGACTCCCTCCGGACTGACCAAAATCAGGCCTGCACCTACGCCCGACATGTTGGAAGATCCGTCCACATAGAGGGCCCAAAAGCGATCCGAGGGATCGACCTCTTCTTCGGGGGAGTTCGGTTGGGACTTCAGGTCATCAACTTTGCTTTGTTCAAGTTCAGCTTCCTCTGGGATGGTACACTCTACTACGAAATCTGTCAGTATTTGGGCTTTCACCACTGGCCTGGATCGATAGTTGATGTCGAATTCTGTGAGCTCGATCGCCCATTTTGCCATCCTCCCGGAGGTGTCCGCCTGGTGCAAAATCGCCTTGATCGGTTGATTGGTGAGTAGCGTCACGGTGTGCCCTTGAAAATAGGGTCGGAGCCTCCAGACTGCGATCAATAAGGCGTAAGTCAGTTTTTCTAATTTGATGTACCTGGTCTCGGCGTCCCTCAACGCACGGCTAACGTAGTAGACTGACCGCTGGACTTTCGCTTCCTCTTTGACAAGAACGGCCGCGAGGGCCATGGGAGAGACCGCCAGGTATAAAAATAGCTCCTCCCCGGGTTCAGGCTTTGCTAACAGCGGGGGTGAGCCAAGGTAGCCCCTCAATTCTTCGAACGCCTGTTGGCACTCGGAGGTCCAACAGAAGTTCTTCGACTGCTTGAGGGTTTGAAAGAAGGGCAAGCATCGTTCGGCCGACCTTGCGACGAAGCAATTAAGGGCCGCTATCCTCCCCGTGAGGCGCTGAACCTCTTTTATCGACTTTGGGGCGGCCATCTCCTGGATGGCGTGAATTTTCTCTGGATTGGCCTCGATCCCGCGCCCTGATACCATGAAGCCCAGGAACTTTCCTGAGGTTACTCCGAAAGTGCATTTAGTTGGGTTCAGCTTCATTCTATATTTCTGGAGAGCGTCGAAGGTCTCCTCGAGGTCGGCAACATGATCTCTGGAAGACTTGCTTTTTACGAGCATATCGTCCACGTAGACCTCCATGTTACGGCCGATCTGCTCCTTGAAGATTTTGTTCACCAACTGTTGGTAGGTTGCGCCCGCATTCTTGAGGCCGAAAGGCATGACCCTATAACAGTAAAGGCCACGATTAGTGATGAAGGCTGTCTTTTCTTCGTCTTCCTGCGCCATTCTAATTTGATTATAGCCGGAGAACGCATCCATGAAGGTGAGGAGCTCGTGGCCCAAGGTCGCATCCACCAGTTGATCGATTCTGGGAAGGGGGTAGCTATCCTTCGGACAGGCCTTATTCAGCTTTTTGAAGTCTATGCACATCCTCCACTTGCCGTTTGCTTTTTTGACCAGGACAACGTTGGAAATCCAATCGGGATAATTGACTTTCTTAATGAATCCGGCTTTAAGGAGCTTATCCACTTCCTCGGCAATCGCCTTCTGTCTCTCCAGAGCGTGACTCCGGATTCTTTCTTTCGTCGGTCGATGCTTTGGATCGACGGCCAGATGATGCTTCATGACCTCCGTGTCAATCCCTGGCATGTCTGCTGGAACTCAAGTGAAAACGTCTGCATTCCTTCGCAGAAAATCAATGAGATGCGTCCGCACCTCCTCCCCTAGGTTGGAGCCGATCATCGCTACATGCTCCGCATTTCCGTCATTCAAAGGGATTGGTACCAGATCTTCGATTGGGGCACCCCTTTCTTCAGCGAGGTCATCACGAGCATCCAGTCCATCGACGGGACAGGGGTCGGATTGATCGCTTCTTTGCAAGGCTATATTGTAGCAGTGTCTGGCCAGGACTTGGTCTCCCCGGACCTCTCCGATCCCCTGGCTGGTGGGGAACTTCAACTTCAAATGGTAGGTCGATACGACGGCTCGGAGAGCGTTGAGGCTGGATCGGCCGAGGATTGCATTGTAGGCTGATGGCGCCTTCACCACCAAGAAATTCATCAGGGCCCTGGATTGTCTTGGATATTGACCTGCGGCCACAGTCAAAGTTATTATTCCTTCCGTCGGAATGGCGTCGTCGGTAAACCCTACCAAAGGGGAGCTAATTAGCCTCAGATGGCTATCAAGGGTGGACATTCTTGAAAAGGCATCGTAGAATAAGATGTCGGCCGAACTTCCATTGTCGATAAGAACGCGACGGACGTCGTAGTTTGCTATATTCAAAGAAACTACGACCGCGTCGTTATGAGGGAATTGGACTCCCTGAGTGTCTTCTTCGGTAAAGATTATGGGCTCTTCAGTCTTTTGCCGCTTGGGGGATACAGCCGGTATGTCGGTCATTTTCTGCCGGGATCCTCCCGAGATGGTATTGGCGGAGTCCGTCGGAGGTCGATCGCCCGGCCATTCCGTGTCGGCGACCATAGTCGGAGGATGTGAGGCCTGGAAAACCAGAGGCGAGACCGGGGTCCGAGATATGGCTGCGGAGGCCGTGGGTAGCTGCGCGGATGCTTTGCGAGAAGGCATCAGGCGAGGATCCAGTGGGGGAAAGGAGGAGTGGGCACCGGAGAAGATGACCGGAGGCGGCTCCATTGAGCGCTCCTTTAAGAACAAGGATACTGCGAAGACACAGGCTCTTTCCTCTAGCGCCAATCCTGTTGGTGCAAAAATTCGCTTGTGCCGGAGAAGCTGGAGTCGAGGGAGTCGCGGTCGCCGTTGGGACCTGCAAAAGAAGTCTAAACCGGAGGTGGGGTTGCTCCGGCAAGATCCTCCGACGCTCAAGTTAGTTCTCTGCCTCAACAAGAATGGAGTGCTCGAACGAAAATTTTAGCAGAGTTTTTAGGTAAAAACGAGAGCTTATCGAATAACGTATCTGGGGTTCCCCTTTTATAGACGGAGGGGGCGACAAATTGATAGCGACACTTGTAACCGTCTGATAGTGGGCCGTCCAGAGTCAGGAGGAATTTATTGCGGAGGGTAGTGGAGTGGGATTGTGGCTATCGCCGTGGCTTGCCACGTGGAGTCAGTTACGGGAGTGGAGTGGCGTCCGCTGTCATGACTTGTCAGGGAGTGGTAGAATCGCACAGGATCCGCCGCAGGGAGTGGAGTAGTATCGTGGCCGTTAATACGGTCTGTCAGGGAGTGATGGAGCTGCGTAGGGTCCGCCGCAGGGAGTGGAGCAGTGTTGTGGCCGTTATTGTGGCCCGCCAGGGGATCCAGACTTGTCGGTCGAAGTTCGGTTGGAGTCGATAGCGAGGTCCGATACCCGTAAGAGTTTGGGCGAAGTCTACTTACAGTTGGGGTCGTGGGCGGAGTCCGGCTCCCGTAAGAGTCCGGACGAAGTCTGTCTGCAGTCGTTGGAGTCGAGGACGGAGCCCGGCTCCCGTAGGAACCCGGGCGGAGTCTTCCTGCAATTAAAATCAAAGGCGAAGTCCGGCTCCCGTAGGAGTCCGGACAAGGCTTACTGGCAGTTGGAGTTGAGGACGGAGCCCGGCTCCAGTAGAAATCTGGGCGGAGTCTACTTGCGGTCGAAGTCGTAGGCGGAGTCCGGCTCCCGTAGGAGTCCGGGCGGAGTCTTCCTGCAATTAAAATCAAAGGCGAAGTCCGGTTCCCGTAGGAGTCCGGACAAGGCTTACTGGCAGTTGAAGTTGAGGACGGAGCCCGGCTCCCGTAGAAGTTCGGGCGGAGTCTACTTGCGGTCGAAGTCGTAGGCGGAGTCCGGCTCCCGTAGGAGTCCGGGCGGAGTCTTCCTGCAATTAAAATCAAAGGCGAAGTCCGGCTCCCGTAGGAGTCCGGACAAGGCTTACTAGCAGTTGAAGTTGAGGACGGAGCCTGGCTCCCGTAGAAGTCCGGGCGGAGTCTACTTGCGGTCGAAGTCGTAGGCAGAGTCCGGCTCCCGTAGGAGTTCGGGCGGAGTCTTCCTGCAATTAAAATCAAAGGCGAAGTCCGGCTCCCGTAGGAGTCCGGACAAGGCTTACTGGCAGTTGAAGTTGAGGACGGAGCCCGGCTCCCGTAGAAGTCCGGGCGGAGTCTACTTGCGGTCGAAGTCGTAGGCGGAGTCCGGCTCCCATAGGAGTCCGGGCGGAGTCTTCCTGCAATTAAAATTAAAGGCGAAGTCCGGCTTCCGTAGGAGTCCGGACAAGGCTTACTGACAGTCGAAGTTGAGGACGGAGCCCGGCTCCCGTAGAAGTCCGGGCGGAGTCTACTTGCGGTCGAAGTTGTAGGCGGAGTCCAGCTCCCGTAGGAGTCCGGGCGGAGTCTTCCTGCAATTAAAATCAAAGGTGAAGTCCGGCTCCCGTAGGAGTCCGGACAAGGCTTACTGGCAGTTGAAGTTGAGGACGGAGTCCGGCTCCCGTAGAAGTCCGGACGGAGTGATGGGAGTTCACCAACGGCAGTCGAAAGTCAGAAGAGACTTGTGAGGATCAATTCCGTCAAAAACTTCGGTCGAAGATATCTTATACCCAACAATATATATACATACATACATATATATATATATATATATATATATATATATATGAACAATATATTATCATCGATCCCTAATAAGGAATCTTCTTGAAAGCTTGCCAATATATCAATCTATTATTTCAGAACAATCTCCATCGTGACTCAGCTGAAACCACAATAACAATTAACCAGTGCCCGTGGGGACAGAAGAAAAATACGAAGTATGGCTGTGATGCCACTGAGATAATAACCAAAATTAAAGTGTTCTACCAAAAAAAAAAAAAACACCAAAATTAAAGTGAAAAAGGAGTAAAAGTGAATCCGTTAAATCTACAGAAGAAACAAAAAGTGGATTTGGTATTTCACCGATATAATTCATTCGCATACGATCACTGAATCATATAAGGCTGATCAAGAGAGACCGGGAATGGAAAATATTTCCCAAAAGAAATGCGAAAAGGTTGTATTTCAAAAAGAAAAATAAAATTCTATAGAAAAAGTACGTCTAACAAGAAAATAGAACGAAGAAAAGACAAACTCAAACCTAGGATTTATATTCCTTCTATTCCGAACAACAAGCAACTTCTTTCCAACTTCTTTTTGAGTAAATACATTCTAAAAAACCAGCGACTGCGACTTCGAGACAAAACAGAAAAGAAGCAGCATAGTGCAGGAGAGGTAGAAAAATGACCAAACTAGATGGCAGTTAGAAGCTTTCAAGAGCTCTTGAAAGCTTGGATCAATAGAGAGAAACCAGACATGCCTTGCTCCTTGCTCACTATCTCCTCCTCCACCCACAGCCTACTCTCCTTATAGCCCTCCTTGTCCGAAACATGAACACGGGCTGCTGAACACTAGTTATGCGAGTCTCACATCACGTCAACCGGCGTTCCATCCACAAATACTATCTCATAGTATTTATCTTCTTAATGAAACTTCAGTGGTTATGAGCCAGGATACATAGATCTCCAACCTTCTATGATCTCGATGGCCAACTTAAATTAGTAGTAAGATAGATGATTATCTACGTATCTGTGGCTTACTCAATGCCAGTGGTAGGGGCTAGAGAATGTAGAAGATCATCATATTATTTGACGGTCCACTTGCTGATCGAATCTTCGCCATTCCAATTCTGATTCACTGTAGCCATGATTTGAAAGTATGGGGTAGATTTTGCTGCCCTAGGGATCCTTTAAGGGACCTATCTAAGATGTGTAGGCCGATGACAAGGACAGCTAGTCTAGAGAGACGACTGGGGGCCATTAGCTGATATCTTTTTGAGTGCGATCCATCGGAGAACAGCTGACAGGATGATCTCCACTTTGAGGGCTGGATGGTTTACATTGCCTACAGATTTTGCTTTTCAGAAACAGTCTGATTTTCGAGGGCAAGGTGGTTCCTGTACATCGGGTGTTGGAGAGAACTATTTGCTTGACTGCAAAATATAGTCATTTCAATATTGCTAGTCTGTCCTTTGATGCCCCTTTCACTGGGACTCTCTTGCTGCTCCTGCGGCAATCCGGAGAGTCATTTGCATTTCTTGGGAACCTTCTCCTTCAGAATTTGTCGATGTGAATTGATGGCAGTATCAAAATGGGAGGGATGGTGCGAGGTTTATCATCCGGGATCCGATGCCAGGTTGCTGGCAGTTGGGGACTCCATCTCTTCGAATCTTTAGTTCCGGATGCTGAGCTTCATACTGTCATGGATATTATCTTTGTCAAACAAGAGTTACGGATGAAAAAATTTTTATTGAAGATAATTCTACTACCGTCGTTGGATAGATCCGTAATAGCAGAAAGTAGCTAAAAGTTCATTTACTCTTCTCTAAATCTGCATTGCTCTTCACTTCTCAATTACAGTGATGATAAATATATTTATCGAAAGATAAACAGCACGGTATATTAGATGTATCATTTATTATAGAGTACTCCGTAGATTGGGTTTGGCAATAGAATGAGGATACTCGGTTTGTTTTATAAAAAAATTTATATTTTGATTTTTTGAAATACCCTCACGTGGTGTGGCCATCCATGTGTTTCAAAAAATAAAATAAAATAAAATAATAAAATTTAATAAAATTCAATCCCAGATCAACATAGTCCATGGCTAATATTTACGTTGCAGCATAACCAAGAAATCTAGGAACCCAGCCAGGCTCCTCTCGAGTCTGTCCTTCCCCAATACACCTCTTTTGGGGCCGTCGACGGTGGGGAGTATGGCTTCCGTTCTTCTCTCCCTGATTCTTCCGATTCCGAAGCAGCTCCCTACTTTTGGAAGAAGGATCCTAGATCGCTCCCTTCCCTTCTCCACACAACCCCTATTCGAAACCCTAGGTCCCGTAGGGGGTTCGCGGTGTTTGCAGAGGGCAATGGACTCAAAAGAGACGACGCCGAGGAGAGGGAATCTGGCGATGACGGAGGAGACCTGAAGAGGGACCGACTGCCGGCGTTCAATCTCCGGTGGCGCGACCTCCTGTACCCGGATCCCGAGAACATTGTGGCCATTGGATTGACGGGCCTCCTCACGTGGGCGAGCGTTCAGGTCTTGTGGCAGCTCTTCTTCATCTCCATCGCCATCCTTCTCGCAGCTCTCAAGTACTCCTTCATCGCCGCTCTCCTTCTCTTCATACTGATTACCCTCCTTTGATACGAAAGCTTGCTCTTTGCCAAGGAAAGATTCGATCTTGAGAGCTTGTGTGTCCTTAATTTTATCAACTGTTTAAGGGTATCTACTGTCAGGTATGTACATATAGGTACTCTCTAGCAAAATTTGGGGAAGCTGAATTGTATGAGTCTATGAGATAGGGTCTACGGCTTCTTGGCCATCGTAAATGGTAAAATGATAAGTGTTCAAAGGACTGTTGACGGGAAAGAACGTTGGCTTCTACCTTCTGCCTTTAAAGAGAAGAAGAGCAGAAATTTGGTCTGTGCGTCGATTTGAGCGATGCTTTCTGTGGCAAAGTAATGGAGCAGGTTGCCTTTCCTCGATAAATCAATGTACGCAAAAGAATTATTTGTTTATGATGAACCGAAATTATGATACGTGAATGTGGTACAACTTAATAATTGTGTTCCTGAGAGAGAAAGCATAATGATTTATGGCCACTATTAGACTAGTTCAAGTAATTTGGACAGCAGTCCTCTTTCTGATTAGTAGAAGTATCATTTTTTGTGCATGAGATACCATTTTTCTCGAGAGCCTGTAGTGATTTCATGGGTTACAATCTGGCATATTCCTTGGCTTTGTTCTTCCTCCTCGATTTTTCCCAGTGTTGTTATTCTTTTCTTGTCTGTATTATGCTGTTTCTGTTGGATCGTTTCATCAAGTTTCTAACATGGCATCAATCCACTTCCCAGCCTGTTTCAGGCCATGCACCTATTCTTGGGCCATTTCCAATGGACAGCCATGAGATCGACTCTTGGAAGTGAGCAAACATGACTTGAAATCCTACTTGTAGCGATAAACCATTTCTTGACACGTTTGAGAGTGTTTCTCTTGGAATTGCAGATTGGAACGTAATTGAACTTTAGATCTCCCTGTCAACTGCTATTGTTGTTTGGAATGGAAACTTATCACCTTCACTGCACGGTAGTACCTCACAAAGAGATGTATCGAGGTTGAATGACCTTTTCTGAAAGAAGAGTGGTTCCGTACATCCTTTTTTCAGGCATGTAGTCAGTATTTGGTTCTGGTAGATTAGTGTTGGCTGAAGTGGTTAACTCCATCTTTTAAAACAGGTTTCTAGGATTTAACTCCATCTTTTGCAAACCGAATTCTGTATGGTGCAAGATGATTCCACATGCAAGGAATCATCTCTCACCGGCATATGTAATTGGCGGGGTTGGACCTTCTGAAGGCGGGCACAATACGTGTTTGACTTGGAGCACTCTACCATTTCATTCACAATTCTCTCTTTCAAGGATCCCAAGGGGGGCACTGACAGTTGAATATCCATAAGAGAGATCCCATCGAATATTTTCAACCCTATATTTAGAACAAGTTTTATTTTGGCTAGGAAGGAGGGTGAGTCAACCTTTATATGCTCAAGGATTTACCTCTATCTTGTCTGCAAGAAAATTTATGTGTTTGTAGACGTAGTACTTGGATACTTGGAATAAAGTTTTGGACAAGTTCTGCTACTGCCTGATAAGTAAACTATACAGTTACTGCCTGATAAGTTAACTAGACAGTTGAAGGACTCTATTTCAGTTGGAAGAAACCCATCTTCTATGAAAGTGAGGAAGGACTGGTTTACACCTGTTTCCAGATTTTGACTGCGAGTAGGCTTCAATTTTCTGTTACAAGATTTTGACTCGAGTAGTTTTCAATTTTCTCTGATGAATACAGAATACAGAGATAAGGAACCACCTTCTTTAGGAGGAGAGAGGCTAAACATGGATTTGAACTAGTTGATCAAGAACTAGCAAAACCTCGTACCCAGTCTTTTTCACTTCACAATCCTTTTCTGCCCAGTAATTTTCACTTCACAATCCTTTCACTATCTTCTACATTAACATACGATAAAACTTGCATCTTCCCCTTCCAATAGTTTCTGACGTTCGGGTTCCCACCAATGGAGCATGAAGTACTTGAGACAGCCTCGAGGTAAAAATAAAGAATAATTCGCCCGGCACATTGATTGCAACATTAGTTACATCAGCATGTTACCCAAACAAAATTTCCTGCATGCCTTAGCATTATAAAAAAATTAATAAGAAGAAGTCCTTTAACTCTTGGAAGTGCTTTGTAGAATGTTTGGCCATTGCACAAACTTGATGGACACTTCCTCCATGCGATTCTCTTCAGTGTGCGACTGTGAGACCTTAACTTGGATCTTTGGAAGGGTGAGTGAAGGATCCTGTTGAAAAGCAACTGGTTGTTTAATCATGCTTATACTCTGTTCTAATTTCTTTATTGCCTCGGCCTTCTCCCTGGCCATCTCACCATTCATCCTGTAAGATTTGCCAAAACGCATTTGCATGGATGATAGAAAAAGGGCTTGACAGAACAGATTCTGAGAGACAATAACAAATACTGAAAGCTTGAAAGAAAGCATATGGCAAGCTGAAGAATAGCATAATAAGAGAGCAACTGACCTCATCACATGGTGTATTGCCTCTCTTGTCACCCTGACTTTATCAATCTTCTTTATGGCCTTCAATGTGTTCCTAGTAACATTCCTGCCATGTCTCTCAGGCCTGTTTCTCTTCCTCTTGAATTCAAAGGTTGAGTCCTTGGGAAGAATACCATCAGAAATAGTCTCTGTGAGATGGACTTGTTATATCACTGATCACAAGTGATAAAGAAGTAAACATCTGCCACGCTTGTGTCATATCCTTTCCATGCAAGCGCCTGTATACCTTTATCCACCTAACCTTGCGAGTATTTCTTTCCATTTGAAGTTCTTATGGCACTTAGATCTGTAGAACCGGAAGATCTGAGGAAAAACACATCATTCTATAAGCATCACCGTGACAAAGAGATGCCCAAGGTGACCAATATTTGACTAAACATTAGATAAATCGCCAATAGCTGTAAACAACATGCAGCTAATAATACAAAACAAGCATAATAAACATTCAGTACTAATTACTTATACATCAACCGATCAAACTAATAAAATGGTTTTGCAGGTGAAATTTTAAGAACAGAAAATTTCCAACTTTAAGGCACTCCTTTAGCCGTGTAATGGTAGATTCCCAAAAGATGGTAGAACTTTACAGGGAAGTGACTAGCTCGTTGAGACCCCAATCAAGCCTGCTAATGCATCAAAAACTTCACAATATAACAATAATCATTGAAATACAAATACAATTCGTGGAATAAACAAAACTGGATTAAGTGAAGAAACATAAAGCATTTCTGATCAAGTTCTTTGAGAACAGGATTTGCTTTCTTGTAAATCAACAAATCAGATCTGTTTCTCTAATATAATATCAAATTCAGAAGCAACAGATGAGAACAATAGCAGATCAACATTCACTTTATAAGGGGAGCAAATAACAATAAAGTCAGATGCAAAGTTTCACAACATAAAAATTTGACTATATCATTCCACATCTACATACAGCAGAACGTAGTAGCGGAGATTTCTTACCCTGGCATCATTGTGAATAAACCTGGATAGACAGTGGAGAAGCAATACTAGCGCTTCTCTTACCTGGATCTTTGGAAGGGTGAGTGAAGGATCCTGTTGAAAAGCAACTGGTTGTTTAACCATGTTTAAACTCCGTTCTAATTTCTTTATTGCCTCGGCCTTCTCCTTCGTCATCTTAACATTCATCCTGTAAGATTTGCCAAAAAGCATTTGTATGGATGGTAGAAGACGGGCTCGACAGAACAGATTCTGAAAGACAATAACAAATACTGAAAGCTTTAAAGAAAGCATATGTCAGGCTGAAGAAATGCAGAATATAGCATAATAAGAGAGCAACCGACCTCATCGCATGGTGTATTGCCTCTCTTGTCACCCTTACTTTGTCGGTCTTCTTTATGGCCTTCAATTTGTTCTTAGTAACATTCCCGTCATATCTCTCAGACCTGTTTCTCTTCCTCTCAAATTCAAAACTTGAGTCCTTTGGAAGAATACTACCAGAGATTGTCTGTGTGAGATGGACTCGTTATATCAGTGATCACAATTGATAAATAAGTAGACATCTGCAACAGTTGTGTCATATCCTTTCCATGCAAGCACCTGTATACCTTTATCCACTTAACCTTGCAAGGATTTATTTTCATTTTGAAGTTCTTATGGCACTTAAATCTATAGAGCCAGAAGGTCCGAGGAAAAACACATCGTTCACATCATTCTATAAGCATCACCATAACAAAGAGATGCCCAAGGTGACCAATATTTGCCTAACATTAGATAAATTGCCTATAGCTATAAACAACATGCAACTAATACAAAACAAGCATAATAAACATTCAGTGCTAACAACTTGCATATCCACAGGTCAAACTAATAAAATGGTTTTGTAACCAAAGAAAAAACACTAATAAAATGGTTGTGCAGGTGAAATGGTAGATTCCTAAAAAATAATAGAACTTGACAAGTAAGCGACTAGCTCATTAAGACCCCAAACAAGGCCTGCTAATGCATCAAAAACTTCACAATATGACAATAATTATTGCAATACGAATACAATTCCTGGAATAAACAAAACTGGATTAATTAAGGGAAGAACATAAAGTGTATCTGATCTAGTTCTTTGAGAACAGGATTTGCGTTCTTGCAAATCAACAAATCAGAGTTGTTTCTCTAGTATAATATCAAATTCAAAAGCAATAAATGAAAACAATATCAGATCAACATTCACTTTGTAAGGAGAGCAAATAACACTAGAGTCAGATGCAAAGTTTTCATAACGGAAAAATCTGACTATATCATTCCACATCTACATACAACAGAACATAGTAAGAGAAATTTCTCACCCCAACATCATTGCAAATAAACTGAATACTATGGCCTGGATAGATAGTGGAGGAGGAAAACTAGCGCCTCTCTAACCTTTCTGTTACCAGCTCAGTAGACAATTATGCTCTGCAAAAATTTTCATCATGGACCCAAGAGTTAAAGATAGAAAACAAAACCACTTTCGGCATCCAACGGCATATTTTCTTACACTTCTCTTTCCTTTTTTTGGTACAAATACAAGCTGATTGAGATTGACTGAAACTTTACAATATCTGGGGAAATCCTAATTCTGCTAATAGTCCTTTAGTGGTTGAAGTCTGGCCTCCCACCAACGAAGGTGTGCCCTTTAATATTCTGTTGCCTTGAATTTGCTTGCTTGAATAATTTCATTCATCTTTGCAGCCACAAGTGGAGAATTCTTATGTTACTTTCTAAACAACCTCATTTCTGAACTTGAGAAAAAGCTCTACTCTTCATGGACTCACAATGAATCAAAAAATGTGTAGAGCATACTCATTCATTGTCAATTAAAATCATTCTTCTTGAGCCATAGTACGGCAGCTTTGACTTGATTAGCGAAGAATACTTGAGACACATTGATGGAAAAGTTTTGAAAGGCTAGGAAGACGGGCGCATAAGAAGATAAGAGGATAATTACGTCGAGACAAACTCTTCCAGTAGCTCACAGTTGATGGCAGGTGCCATTTCTCGTCACGTACCACTACCCAGCATGGGTCCTGATGGTTCCATCGAAGTCTTGGATAAGTAATCCTCAATGCATGAAAACCAGCTACCCTGTCTGATTACATCATTTGGTTTAAATCTCATCACGTAAAAGACTCAGCAGCAGACCTTGTAATCCATGGACCCTCTGTTCAATTTGTGAAAATAAGCCTGACAAGCATGGAGAAGATTCAAATATCTGGACTCGACTTGGTTGTGAGCTAGAACTAATATTCATCTCTTGATGTACATATTAACAGTATACGATCATCAATACCCAACAATATATCATGAAATATATGCACAACTTATCAAAATGTTATGTATCCTAAAAAGACAGATATGTAGACATTGAACCGCTCCAGTGGAAGTCAGACATCCACGCACAGCTTTGCAATTCGATTCTCTGGACATCTTCACGTGAGTCGTGCCATGACAGTTCGCAATATTCATGGTCATATTATACGACTCTTAAATTGGGTAAAGAACCGGAATAAAGAACTAGTAATTTTATCCGCTCTCAATCTCAACTTGAGTCAAACCAACAGAGAATTTAGAAAGAAAAGAATTCTATAGACAGAGAATTACATTACATCGGAGTGAGACGAAAGAGAGGGAAGGGGGGAGGAGAATGGCTCGCTCGCACTCGAGCTAGGAGACCGGAATTGCGGTTCAGGGTTTAAGCTTCTGGGCTATGGCCCGCTGAAATAAAATAGAATTAAAGTCACCGAGGGAATATTAAAAAATAATTTAAAAATTAAAAATAATTAAAAAAAAGCGGAGGCACAACGATCGAGAACCAATCCACAAGATGGTAGTCTAGATGAACGCGCGAGATTCATCCATTTACAGTAACGCAGATGAGCCAGCTTACACTAAACCCGTGACTCATCTAACAAAATTTTTGGATTCCACCAAGAGCTGAAAAGATTTTTTTAAAAAAGAAAAAGTCAACGAAAAAGAATAATAATTATGATTAGAAAATGTTTATCTCCTTTGTTTCATTTTCATCTTAAAAATCAGAACCGTTGGATAGATGGATCAGCTATCAGACACGATTCACGCTTCCCCTCCCCGGCCCGCCCCGCCGACGACACTCCGGCCGGAGAGCGAGGTGCTCTTGTCTCTATCTATCTCTCGCTCTTTGCCTACCTCACTTTTTAAACGAGTTGGAGAGCTCGATCGATCGAAAGGAGGCCGAGCTCAGATCCTTATACGGTCCCGGAGCGAGCCCTTCCGTCATCGACCCATCGACGCCGCCTCTCATCCTCATCCGGTTCCGCACCTGGTAAGCCCCGAACCCTGCCGCCCCGGCGAAGATAACGACACCGATCACTAGCAAAGCCGCCCTCGTCCTCTTCCCCGCGCTTGCTCCCTCTCGTCCTCCCCCGCCGGCGTTCCCCCTCACCTTAAAGTACCCCACCTTCCCCTCGTCCCCCTCCACCACCGTCCCGATCGGGTAATCCATTCCGTAGCAGTACCCCGTCGCGTTGTTGAAGACGGCGCCCCAGCAGCTGCAGTTCCGCTCGCAGGAATCCTCGCACTCCGCCAAAGATCCCACCTTTTGGAACCCCAGAAGCTCCTTGTTCGCCAAGTCGACGCCTTTCCTCCTCAAAACCCAGAAATCATCTCCTTCCGATGCGCAAAGATCGCCAGAACCCGCCGGAAGGCACCTGTCGGTGCTGTTATCCAGGCATTTGCAGCGGGGCTCCCCCGTGCTGCAGAGCTCGTAGGGCCCGCAAGTGCTGGGGAGGCCGCACGGCTCGGTGATGGCCGTGAAGTCCCGCACCCACGTCGAGCCATTCCAGTAGTACGCCCGGAGATTCCCGTCGGGCTCCAGGGTCAGGCGGCGGAGCCCGGAGATCCCTCTGCTGAACGTATCGAAGGGCAGCACGTCGACGGGGGCCTTCTCGTTTTGGTACATGCCGAGGAACCCGGCCGGTTCGACCCGGGCGTAGATCGACCCTTCGCCAGGGACGATCTGGGCCCTGGCTTCCATTGCCGTGTGCTTCCAGTACATCGGCGACGGGTCTTCGCCGACTTCCATATAAAGGGCGAAGTAATTCGAGCCCAGACGCATAGAATATCTCCGGTTCGTGGAGAGAAGTGCGGCCTTCGAGGTGAAGGTCTGGTTCTGGACCAGAGTATCCGATGGAAAATCGAAGCTTTGCCATAGAACATCGACGGGATCTCCGAGCTTTTGGATTTGAAGGTTGGAGGAGTCGAGGAGAACGAGTCGGTCCCCGCCGGCGGTCGGGGTCGACCAGATTACCCCTGTTTCCGGGTCGGAGAGGACTAGGGTGCCATTAAAGGAGAAGGAGGTGGACCTGGTCCAGAGTGCTGGGCGAGCCTGGTTGGCGCGCCAGACGGGCAGGGAGGAGGGGAGGTGGAGGACCGCGAGCTCGAGCTGGGTGGAGTTGAAGCGGAGGAAGCCCAGGGAGAAAACGCCGTTCGGGTCGGCGAGGAGAGGCTGGAACTCGGAGTAGGATGGGTCGTGGGTGGCCGAGAAGCCTCTCTCGATCTGTTTGGCCGGCAAGGTCGACGCCGCGTTTCCAACCCAAGCTGATCCTGCGGCGATGGAGACCACCAAACAAAGTATGGATGGAAGCATCTCCTCTATTCTCATCATGACGGGAAGTCTTCCAGAAGACAAAGGAAAGAGCCGAGCAAAATAGAAGAACAAGAAACCAGATTGGGGTGTTCAAGTCCTTTCTGGGGCTGGACATAAAATAATGAGACCCGTAAAGCTTTGAATCTTTGAGTGGCTCGACATATCTGTCTGGAGTACCTGGATGCACGGTTGTTGACAAGCGGTCCTTGGAACTAGCGGGTTCGGGTCGCGAAAGAATGATTCATCTTCTTTCTCTACATCACCCGTCCGATCGCTATCCGCACCGAACGTAAAGCACTCCGAACCGGCCATTCATCCATCTGCCCGGACCTCGAAGCAACCATCGCGCGAGCCAACGGTGCATTCGCACGAAGGAAGGTGAATCCTTCTTTCGCGCGAAAGGTATAACCTGTCCGTTGGCAGAAGAAACATCTTGTGTTCTAAACGACCCGCCAAACATTAGAATGACCAATCAACGCATGCTTGTGTAATGGGTGGTGAGTGGTGACCTGCTTCGGTTTGGAGAATCTCCTAATCACTTTGGTTTGTGTGTGCAGGTACAGAAGCACAAATTAACAGATGGAGCTGGTCGGTTTGCAATATTTTCTATAAACTTACTGATGATTGGGACACAGCAGGCCTACCTGGTCACAAGACTTTGGCCATCCATTGAGTGCTTTAATAGTCAAAGACGACATGCCACAAGAAGCCAAATGGATTCTATCGATTTCTAATTTAATATGTGGCAACAATTTTATTGTAGGCATCCAGCAGCTTGCAAATGCTGTCTGCACTTGGAATGTTTCCCCTTTTTTAAATTTTTTTTTCTGACTTTGTCGGCAAATACATTTGCACGTTCTGCATGTAAATTTGTGGTTTCTTTTCCATGGCATCCTGATTCTTAGACATCACAATAGGACGAAAATGGAGCCCTATTGTAGCACCGCACCAAGCACTTTCTACCTATTGACGTATCCCGGGCTACAGATTGTGCCACTTTAGGCTTTCTTTGGTTGATGGGGCAGACTTAGAGGATTTATTTAGATAAATTTTAACTTGTTCGGATACGTTTAGCTTATTCAAATTGTTGCTGCCAATTTTTTAATCATCTGTTTGTCCAGAACGGACATCTACAAAATAAAATCTGTACTAATCAGAATTATTTTCGATGGGATCCTCGGATACTTAAGTCAGAAAGAAATTGGACAACAGTAGAATGAGAACGGAAACAGAGCTCAGCGTATCAGGATTAGCTTATCGAAACTGTTGCCTTATTCTCTTTTTATAGAGTAGATGATCATAACCGTCGGATATGATCCCGCATTTAGCGGCGTAGAATCACAGGATGGTAATCTCGTAGTGGGTTATTAATCCTCATGGATAACGTCGCGATATCAGTGGAATAACCGTCCGTGATGGTTATGATATATTTGAATGAGTCAGCCGACTATGCATCGGGGGTCGGTTGTCGGTTAGTAATTCTGAAATACCGACAGTCGAAATAGTCTATTGTCTGTAGAGTCCGAACATCGACCGTTTATCGATCTTAATCGGTAAAGGAAGTTCGATCGGTTGAAAGCAGTATCGGCCTGTTCAGCCGATATATAGTTGGTAGTCGTTTTCAGGGTCGTCCGTTTATTTGATGGGTCAGAGTCGGATGTCGGTTGGACTGTTCCGGAGATTGATCGGCAAATGAAGGCCAGTCGGTTTTTTCCAACAGTTGCCCCTCCACTTCTAAGTCCAAATGGTGAGTCATCGCGTGCGTAGCTACGTGATCGGTTACTTTGGACGAAAGGAGTGGTTATCCATCATGTCGAGTCTCGATTTTGTCGTCACATTCTCCGGAATACGGTCGATCATCCCCTTTGTCGTCCTTGAACTGTCGTATCGGCAGAGAGATCTGGTGTCAGGCGTCGTTTACGGAAGGTGAGCTGGCATCAGTCGTTATATCAAGAAGGTGAACCGGCGTCGCGCGATTCAACTCTGGCTTGTAGATTCCCGCCACGTGTCGGGGTGTCATTGGGTCAGAGTTGTTCACACAGATGGAGGTGACGTGGTTCAATCTGGTATAAGTGCATCGAACCGTCGGGCCGACGATGGGCTCAGATGTTGCCACGCGTCGTCATCTGGCATGGCTTCGATTTGACCACTATCATTCGATCCGTCGGATATTCTTCTATATAAAAAGGCTCTGTCAGCCTGGTACTCATCCCTTATTTTGTTTTTTCTGGAAAGAGGGCTCTATTAGAGAGCAGCTTTTGAGCGAAAATTGCCTCTTGTCGCTTTCCTCAGTTTATATTTTTTGAGTATTTTCAATGAGTGAGGTTGTCACAAGGGGTGGTCGGTCGTGAATTCCGGCCGATGACTTTCTGTCGGACTCAAAGACTTTTTCGTTGTGGGGTTCGATCGTTAGTCAATTTTAAAAGTGGCATCATGCTTCAGGCCGATGTCAGCTTTTTACTCCTGGTGCAGATGGTGGGGTTGATGACCCATTTCTGTGTATCCCGCATCCCTGTCACAGCTGCATGATCAAAATCATTTTCGTCGGTGGACGAAAATCTGAAGCCCGCCCTAGCTCCTCTTCCGAGGAGGGTGCGGCCATTGTCCGGGTTTCGTCGAGGATGGTTTGGTCATTGGTCATACTCTGAAATCCTTTTCTAACACCAGTTTTCGGTCGGGCTCCAACCAAGAGGGTGCGGTTGTTAACCGCATTCTTCATGTAAAAGTGGATCAAGCTGCTGATGTGGTTGGCTAGGCTGCATGATCAGCCAACCATCTTCGCGGTCTGACCCGATGCATAGCTCCCAAGCTGGAAGGCAAAATTTATCAGAGATGCCGATCCAAGGTGGGCTTGCCGATTCAAAGAGCAGCGATGAGGATTAGTCAGTGCTTATGATTTTTTTTTGTAAAGAAAGATGTGTAATCGGACTTTGGTCCAATTTTGTAATTTTCTTTTTGATAATGAAAGTTCTTTTCTGAAATACTTTCCTGTGTCGTTGAATTTGTAGCTTTTGCTTGTTGATCTGTCTCTGAAAGTAGATTGTAGATTCGACTATTTCGTAGACTTTGAAATCTGCTAGTCGTGTAATTCCCGACGTATTCAACTAGGATAATGATGGCAAGTCGAATACCCATGACTCGGACCTTGGTCGGGCTTATACATTGTATTGTATGTAGAATAATCTTTTGGATGTAGGTCGTTGATCCAATGTTGCATCTACCAACTGGTCGATCTTTGGCAGTGGGAAGCTGTCTTTCGGATAGACTCGATTCAGGTCAATGTAGTCGATGCAGATCCTCCATTTTTCGTTGGTCTTTTTCACCATAACTATATTGGCAAGCTAGTCTGGATATGTGGCTTCTCTGATGAATCCTGCTGCGAGTAGTTTGTCGACTTCCTCATTGATGGCTTTCTGTCTTTCCGAGATGAAGGACCGCTTTTTCTGTCTCACTAGCTTAACGTTTGGACAGATGTTGAGCCGATGGATCATTATTTTTGGAGAAGTGCCGGGCATGTCCATGGCCAACCAAGCAAAGAAGTCGGCATTGATTTTGAGCAATTTGATTAGTTGTTGTCGCTCCAAGTCGGACAATTGTGATCCGATTCGGATCGTTTGCTTGAAATTTTCTGTTATCAGGATGGAAGTCAATTATTCGGCTGGCTCACCCCTTTCTTGATTCTCCCTTTGGTCTAATTTATCGACCGGCAGGGAGTCCTCAGGTTTATTGTTCTAGGTGAAGATCGTGAAACAGCATTGGGCGAGTTGTTAAACTTCGCGCATTTCTCCGACGTCGTTTTTTATCGAAAATTGGACCAACAGGTGGTATGTCGAGACTATCGCTTTCAGGATATTTAGTCTGGATCTTTCGAGTATGGTGTTGTAGGCCGAGGGTACTCGGACAATGGTAAAGATTATGAAGACGGTGCTTTATTATGGTTCAATCCCAACGGTTAGGGAGAGGGTGATTTTTCCTTTCACTGTGACCGCATCTTCAGTGAAGCCAACTAATGGTGTCGAGATTTTTTTGAGTCGGTCAATCGACAATTTCATTCGAAAGAAGATCAAGTAAAACAGAACGTCAGTTGAGCTTCCATTATCAATAAGTATCATTTTTACATCATAATTCGCTATAGTTGCTGAAACAACAACAGCGTCATCGTGGGAAGTTTGAATTCCTCAAGCATCTTCCTCCGAGAAGGTTATTACATCATGGAGTCTTGGGCACTTCGTCGACTCCTCATCGAGAGTTGCCCCTCGATCTAGCCATCTGGTGATCATATTGATGACTCTCATAGTCGGTTGGTTATTCACAGCTTCCTCAATCATTTGGGATCATCGATCGAGAGGGGGTTGAGTCGGCGGCTCCCTCTTATATTTTTTGAGGTAGCCACACCGTATTAGGGCTTCTATTTCATCCTTGAGCTGGATGCATTGTTCGGTGTCGTGGTCGTGGTCTCGGTAGAACCGGCAATACTTCTTTCGATCATGGTTTCTCGCTTTCATCGACGGAGGATATCGTAGATATTCCGCCCCTTCGATCTCCATGAGGATCTGTGCACGAGGAGCAGAAAGAGGGGTATAGGAATTATACCTATTATGTGTCGACCTCAAACTCCATCGTCGGGGTGAGGCTTGCTTGTTGGATGGGGGCCTACTTGTTTTGACCGGAGCCCCATTCTTCTTCTGCTTTTTTTTTTGACCTTTGTTTTCTGTCTGGTACCGATTAGAATCTCCTTCATCCGCACACATGTATTTGTACGCGCGTTCTAAGAGTTTAGCATACATCCGAGGAAGGATTTTATCCAGTGAGTACGTGAATCGGGACCCCCTCAGACCTCTTTTCATGGCCGATATGGTCATGTCTTCGTTGAGGTCCCTGACCTCAAGCGTGGTCGCGTTGAATTGGGCCACGAAATCTCGGAGTGTTTCGGTCTCTCCTTGTTTGATCGAAAAGAGACTATCTGAGGTTTGTGGCAGCCTCCGGCTGGTGCTAAAATAGGCCACGAAGAAATATTTCAGCTGCTCGAAGGAGTGGATACTTTCCAATCGAAGTTCAGAGTACCAGACTCGAGCAGCTTTTCGAAGTGTGGACGGAAAGCCGATGCATAGGAGGGTGACAGTTGCTCCCTGGATTGTCATGAGAGTCTTGTAGCTCTCGAGGTGATCGATTGGATCGATGAAATCGTCATAGGACTCCACATGCGGCATCTTGAACCGAGTCGGCATCGATTCATTCAAAATAAGTTGGGAGAGAGACTGGACGGTATGGAAATCGAAATCGCTTGACGATTTCTGACCATCTGTCTGGAGTTGGGTGAGTCGGCGGTCGATTTTCTCGAACTTACGTTCGTAGTCTTCAAGCCGCCGGTGATGGGAGACTCCGTGGGTTGATCCTTCCGACGAATTAGAAGCAGATGGTGTTCGTAGTCGCTTTTCCTTCCTTACTCGATCTAACTGGAAGGGAGAGGGGCACCGTGAATGAACACAAATAAATTTTTTTGGTTATGGAACAGAAGAGTCATGAAATAAATTTCTAAATGCTATGAAGAAGACAAGGATGGTTTGGTAAAATAAATGGGATGATTCTATTCGGCCAGGGAGGCCGGATAGACTTACCTCTTCCGACACGTACGCCACAAAGCCTTGTATTTATTTATTTTTTTTGGTAACAAATAAAGCCTTGTACTTGGATAAAGGTTCTAATGGTTATTTCTGACCTTTGGAAAGTTTTTTTTTAATTTTATAAAAAAAAATAGTGATGATAAAATATAATTCGATCCGTCAATCCAACCCATATTTGATTGGTTATAAATAGATTTAGATTTGGACTAAATAGATTTAGATCATAAATAAATCAACCCATTTAATCTGTTTATTATTTGGGTCGGGTTTATTTTTCATATATCTAACCTGTGTAATCCATTTAACTTATATAATTTTTAGATTAGACCAGATTAGCTAATATATAGATCATTCAAATAAATTAAGTAATGAGCTAGTGGACAGCCACGTTTCTCCCATGCGGTGTGCAGTGTACGTTTATTTTTCAATTCCCTCGATATGCCCCCCTCCATAATCTATACAACCGCATCAAATCTAGCACGGCTAGGATTTTCTTGTCCTCTCCGTTTCCTTCTTCTTCATGCCGCCATCCATGACACATTTAAGGGATCACCAATGGGAGGCTTTGCATGGAGGATGGACATCAGGCTGCGCATGAGGACACTACCGATGACGACAAAGGAAGGGGAGGCGAAAGAGACGAGAACGACATCGATCTCAATGAGATCGAAGAACTGGAAGGGGAGGCGATGGTGGAGGAAGGACCAATTGAGGAGAGTGAGGGAGCAACAGAGGCAATCGAGATGGTGGAGCCATTGCTTGCAGATGAGGGAGGTGGGGCCGTAGAGGGGGTCGGGGAGGATACTGAGGATGTGGAGGAGAAGCTCGTCGGAGAGAAGGGCAATGAGGTCAGAGTCGGCTAACGCCAGCGGTGCTTAGGTACTACTATTGTTTTTGCTATACTAGGCTCTTTTTCGTTCAAACTTTTTCCTCAAGTTAAAAATTAGACGATGGTTGCTAACTTACTATTTTTTTCTACTTTGGGTGAGGCGAGGGTGGCCAATCGAGCGAAGCTAGAGGTGAGAGCTCGATGAGGACTTTCGGTCGGATGGATCTAAAGGTGAGAGCACGACGAGGGTAGCTAGTCAGGGGGAGCTTTAGGCAGCCGAGAGTGTGGCAAGAGCGGAGGCCGGAGAGGCATTCGGGTGGAGTTGCAGCGAGAGCAGAGCCATAGAGATCAGAGACGACGAAGAGCAGGTTTTTTTTTTTTTTTTTTTTAAACGAGTCATAGATGGGTTGGGTTTTATTTTTTTAATGGATTATAAAAGGATTGTAAATAGGTCAGGTCAGATAACTTGTTTATTAAGTAGATCGAGTTCGACTTTTAAAATCTGATCTATTTAAATAAACAGGTTGGATCCGAATTCAGACTTTTTTGACTCAATCCGTATTTGACCTAATCTGTTTATATCCGATCCAACTCGATTGCCACCCCTAGAAAAAAATCCATCCAACTTTATTGAGGAAAAAAATAGTACAAAAGAGAAAGTGTGAAGGAAAAACCCCCTAACATCGCCTATCCAACCATTCAAACATTACATTAGAACTCGTTTAGTTTACGAGAAGAACTTTCTTTTGGGGAAGTAATTTCTTGAAAAATTATTTTCTAAAAATAGAATTTTAACATGTTTGATTGACGGTAGGAAAGCAACTTATTGTA